>NC_064630.1:195722399-196025429 GCF_023864275.1 Schistocerca cancellata
TTTTATGTGTGTGATGGACTTAACTGTGTCACAAACCATTTCAATGAATTCCTTACGGTGTTGCTTGGCAACGCAATCAACAGCGTCATACATGTATCTATTTAAACTGATCCTTGATATTTTAAATAACTCTTCAGTTAGTTTTTGTCCAAATCAGCACTTGTGTCAAAATTAACTTCAGCTTTGTGGATTAAATGCAAGCATATTCATAGCTATTGTCCATGATGTACTGAACAGCCCGATCTCACACTGTCATGTAACTTATTTCAAATGTAGTGTGCAGTTTACGATACTTCCCTGATCGGCTAAATAACTCTTTTGCAATGACATGATCTTACATAAAATCTAACTGGAACTGAATTTATCTCCATCCAAGTCAGAATCATGAAATAAAATTCACTGCACTGGCAAGCGAACTATACATGCGCACTTTCGCACTCGTTGTCTCAGAGTAAAAGCTGCACATAAATTCACTCTCCTTTTCATTCACAGAAAAACCAATACACATTTATATTAAATATTTCCCATTCTAAATAGACTTCAAGAGTTTATATTTCACAACCAATAATATTTTATCACCTGAGAGACACTATTAATTTGCCAAACTGGAATTAGATCACAATTAATTCATGTTTGGATGATGACGTCACAAATCAACACTTGCTTGGAATGAACACAATACATGCACTAAAAGTACCATCCGTAGAGTAATGTACTTATTTTTTACAACAAATTTGCTACCCCTTGTATCACTACAAAGTGTAACATGTGTTGAGGAAATTATGAATATAAGAATTTAAATTGGAAAAAACACATTTTGGAACTCCTTAAACAACTTAGATCATTCACATTTACACTCAGAATCACTGCAAATCTTGAGAGAGACAAATCAGTAGTTGACATAGTTTGAACATTTTCGTTCAATAATTTCAAATGGAATAATGTTGCAGGGTAACTCGTCTTTAAGATAGAGAGTTTTCATTGCTCACAAATATGCTGTAATAATAATATGTGGTGTTCCTTTTGCAGACATCTGTTTCAGGAGTTGAGCATTCTGACTACTGCTTCACAGTATATTTATTTCATTAGGAAGTTTGTTGTAAATAATCCACTACAGTTCAAAAGGAACAATTACAATATCAGAAGGAAAAATGGCATTCATTACTCCACATTAGGGTTGCCTTTAGCAAAAAAAGAGGTGCACAATAAAAAAAATTTTCATCAGTGACCCAGTGATATAAAACACCTGAGAGACAGCAAAATAAAATTAGAAAACAAACTGAGACTGTTTCTCCTTGACAAGTCCATCCGTTCTGTAGAAGAATTTCTATTACTTTATTGTGTGAAAGGCAGAGTGTAGAACTTACTAACTCAAAACATCTGTACATGTGTTTTCAATTTTGGAGAAAAAAAATCTTGGAAATGTTCAGACTGTAATCATATGCACAAATTAATTTGTGGTGTGCATGTAAAATGACTCATTCCATGTCATTGCAATCTATGGTGCAAAATGATTCACAGAACATGAAACTAACTAACTGACTAACTAACTAACTACAGTTTCTTCTATTGCTACCACAATACTCTCAGGGAATGATATTTTTCTGCATAGTTGCAAAAAGGATTCGGTGTGTTCTAATTTCATATGTTAAATTAGTAGTAAGGTGTTGCAGCCATTTGAATTCACAGTAAAACTATTTTATTCTGTATCTGTAAATACTTTGAAAGACATAATAATGACACATCTTTAAGCGTGTGGTAATTTCTATTCCCTTTCAGGGATTAGTAGTACATACATACGTTAACTTACTTACCATAATTTTATTTACAGATTTTAAATACAGATGGACACAGTAGGCAAATCAGTCAGTGTATGAAAATGAAAGTGAAGTTAAACCAATGAGTCTGTTCAGTCAAAGCACAAAGTTGCTGTTTGAGTGGTTCATAGTCACCTCAGAGGATCCCCCCCTTTCCGGTAGTGCAGAGCACAGGAGCAGGCTGGACAGGTGAAGCTGGACATAACAATATCCTGTAGCCACATAGGATGGCAAAGGTGATGTCTTGCACAGGAGTGAAGAGGTTCGTTGACTGAGGCATGGTCCATAGATGGCAGACAAAGGGGGATAATGGAGAATACATAACTGCCTGAGATTTTGGCCATGATGTGGTCATTGTCTGCATCTGCCAGCAGATGGAAGGTGTCCAACAGTTGTTCATGAGTTGTGGACGTATGGGGTTGTACTGTCAGAGAGATGAGGAAGATAAAAGTTGTGCTGTCTAACATCTCAGTGGAGAGTTCATTGAAGTTAGGACCCATGATGTCAACTGTAAACACTGTAGCTGTGTGTGTGTGTGGTGTGGAGGTGGGGTGGGGGAGGGAGTGGAGGGTGAAGGGGTAGAGGGAAGTTTCACATGGGAGCATGATGTCATTGCACCCTCCATGCACTATATTTCTTAAAGAAGCATCATTCACACAGTCTGAGAGACAAATATCGTATCTCCTGGCAGGAGAGTAGCAGGGTTGAGTTACGGAGTCATTGACTTATGTCGAGGCTGGTTTCATCCTGTTCACTGAGACAGTTTGGCATTTCCTATTTAACAGGTTGGTCATACAGTGTTCTGTCCTTGACTAGGGACTTTGTGTTGGCCTTAGTATGGAGGCTGGAGAGATGCGTGAACTGAGTCATCATGAAGCATGACATATTCACAGATAGAGATTTCTTTATGAGTGAAGGTTTGTGGTGAGGTGTGTGATTTCAGCACGGGAGTAAGAATATGAGAAATATGTGAGTGTACTCGTTCAACTAGAATGGAGAGCCCATCTTGGGTCAGGAGGTCAGACTGCTCTCTGAACTCAGTTTTCAGAATGAGCAGTTTGCCATACTGAACATTTGCAAGTGACAATTGCAGGTCTTCTTAGAGTGCAGCACAGATGCCAAAAAGTATCCATGGTAGTAACTCCAACCCACAACTGCAGTGGCATGTGAGATTTGCCTTAAGTGTATTGTGCCAGCATTCAAGAAGTCCAGTACTTTGCGGGCAATGAGCGGTGGTGTGGAACTTGTTGACACCACACAACTCACATAGTTAGGCATACAGGCAAGGTTCAAACTGGCTTCTCTAGCCAGTGATAATGGAGGGATGTGTAGTGATCCAGCTACACAGAGATAACAGTATTAAGACCTAACTTGCTAAGTTATCTAGTTCAATTATGAATCATGACTCAATGCTGCCACTAAATTTTCATGAACTACCATAAAACACTGAACAGTCCTGCCCATTGAAAATATGTGTGGAAAAAAACACTCTCCAATTTCTAGCAGAAAAAGTTTGACCATTTTGCCTAACATTTATCTTCACATACACAGTTAAGTACAGTACAACTGTATGTATATATGGTTATGCAATAGGACATTTACTTCTAAGTGAACACACAGTACTTAGCCTGACACTTGTTATTATGATTACTCACAATTGTTATATTGCATGAATCAGGTGTAAGCAGCTATGCTGTCATTGGTTGTTCCATTCAGCTGAATGACAGATGCCACAATCTGAGCAAATACAATGCCTAAATGATTGCACATTATATTCACTGACAGAAATTACAGTGCACACATGTTTCACACTCACCAAAAGATACTTAAAATAGCAGGCAGTGGCAGCAGCACTAAAATTATGAATGAAAGAAGAAGGCATAGGCTTTGAAACAACTACACTAATGGAGGTCAACAATGTCGACATTAATAACAAAAATTCACTAGCATATTTACTTTAAAGAAGAAGCCAATTAAAGATTAATTTCTTTGAACAAGTTTCAAATACAAAGTATAATATTTTAATGATTGTTTTACTCTTTGACAGGAGCTAAAGCAACTATCCTTACTTGTTATGATGCAGGTGGTGTGGTGCACTGTCATCGGCAGCTTATTGTTGCAGGTGGCTTGTTGAAATCAGCTCCGTCATGTGTAGACATTGCAGATTGAATTACCTAATGTGGAATTTTACTTTCCACTCAGCAACAATTTCTTCAGTGGCATATTATAGGCCACTGGATAGATGGATGTTGTTACAGCTGTTGCCAACATTCAGCTTCACATGAGCAATTTATTAAGACTCTCATGCACAATGATGAAGTAACACAATTCAGTAGAGGATTTTAAAGTTATTTTGATTGCAGAATTACAGTCTGTTTATTTGTACACAAATAACAGTACCATGAACTTGTCACTGTTGGCAGTAACTTGCACACTCATAATAAACAGTTTCTATACACCCGTGGCACAATTAACAGTTCATGCACAAAGTAGTCAGCGATGCTGTGAAAATGAATCAAAATTATAAAGTATTACACAGTCCAACTTCTCTATCCACTTTAAACATTTCTACACTCCATTACAGGAAGAAGCAGAAATATATCTTGTCGTTAACCAGTTTCATTCACACTGATGGTTTAATGACATGACATAGTCAAAAAACTTTTAACCTCCTTCTGCCTTCTCAATACAACCATGAGTGCCACACACTATTCACACTGTTTGACTCGCACAATCAATATTCTGATTGCTCTCACTCTGCTTGTACAACATCTCAGTATACGTTTAACTTGACAAAGTAATTCCAATCAAAATTAATGCAATAAATAATAAACAAAGAATTAAAATGTTTTACATATTCAATAGACAAGAAAACTTCATTACTGACATCCAAAAAATACTCCCATACGCTCATGCAGTCACATGTAACATTTAGTGTGTGTAATGGGACTTACTGCATCACAGATCATTCTGATAAATTAATTAAGCTGCATTAAAGTGTTGCTAGACAACATAATCAATATGGTGATACATATCTCAATTACAACTGAACGTCGACATTTTAAATAAACTTTCGGTTCATCCCTATCAAAATCAGTACTTGTCTCAAAATCAACTTCCAACTTAGCGCATTAAGTCCATGTGCATTGGAAAATATTGCATGTGATTCACAGGACAGCCTGATTATGTACTGGAGTGTAACGCACTTTAAATCAAGATCACAAGCTTCAGTCTTCTCCAATAGGTCAAATGACTCCTTTGTAATAACACGATCCCATGCAAAGTCTAACTGGAGCTGGATTTTTCTCGATCCAGGTCAAAACCATAAAAATAAAATTCAACACATAGGTCAATGAACTGTAGACACGTACTTTTGCACACAAGTGATAACTCGTCTCATTAAAGCCGCACATAAGAAATTTGGGTACCCCTTGCATCATGACACTGCCCCCCAATCTGTAATGTCGTGATAAGATCGAAGATGTTGCAGGATGAACTGGAGCTTACTAGGGTGGTGTACTGCGCTGTTATACCTTAGTTCAGGCATTCCAAGATTCATACCACAAGCTGAAACATACACTTAAATCAAATTTTACATGAGTAATTGTAAATGGGCACCCAACAGAAATTGACTGTTTAAATGAATATCTGAAAGTCAATGAATTTGTTTGAATTCCACATTCTGACATGATGCACTTCACACTCACTATACAACACACACACAACACTTCAGTATTTGGTGAGAAGCCATTTCAACTGACTGCACAAGGCTGGGAATGCAGCTGGTTCCGACAGAAGAAGGATAGAGCTTCAATCTCCAGTGAGCTGTATACGCAGTTATAGTCGGCTCAGTCATCTTCTTCTTTCTTGCTTTTTCAAACAAGCCAAGTACAGTGTTGGGTTGAATGACATATCAGCTGCTAACATCATCTCTGCTTCTCCACTGTGTATCTTGTGATTCTCTCTGGAGCAAGTGTTGTATCTTCATCTGATATTGTTTTTTCAACAGCAAAACAAAGTGAATGCACAATTCTTCCAGTTCTTCAGTGAATGTGTTTCATAATTTGTTTAATAAGGATTATTTCTCAGAAGTTTGGATTACAGCATTTGTTGTCTGTTTCACAGCTTGAAGTGGCTTACTGCAGGTTGTCAATATTCTCATTGATGTGTGCATCGTGATGAACTGCTGTGTTTAAAAGGTTTCCTTTGTTAACCGTCAAGTGCTGGTTTATTGTTATAAAAAATGTACTGCAGATTTGCTTGTGAGCTTTTCCCTTATTGTGTAGATTTGCGTCTTCATCATAAATACTGTGAGTATGGTTCACCAGTTTTATATTTATATATAACACACACACACACACACACACACACACACACACACACATACATTGTAATCCAATATTGAAGTTTGTTCTGTTGCATAACTGTCCTCAGTATATATTAGACAATAGTCCTTCCATCTTCCTACCACTGTACCTTCATGAGATTTGTATTCATTTTCCTTACCATAATAGTAATCGGTTCATCATGAAATTCAAATAATTATTTCTGTATGTTTTGTATCATACTTTCATTGTCTTCAATACATGTTTTTTTATTATGTTTTCCAGGTTATAACATCAATTAGACAGTTACATCAGCTCATTTTTTATTCATTTCTCATATTTCCTCTATCTTTGATCATGCCCATGAATATACAAGAGCATTTCAAAAAGTAAAGATACAATGGCTCATAGTCCTTAAATAGAACATTTATTTAGAAAATGTCAGTTACATCTTATTAACTGGATTATTTGTTATTTTTCAAGATAATCACCCCCGTTACCCAAACATTTGTTAAGTCGGTGCACAAGCTTTTGTATCCCACAGTCATAGAAGGTTGCCGCCTGTTGATGGAACCACATTTCAACTTCATCTTTGATCTCTTCATCATCGTGGAATGATTTTCTACCAAGATGTGGCTTCAGTTAATGGAAGACATGGAAGTCAGTGGGTGTGAGGTCCGGGCTGTATAGTGGATGGTCCAATATGTCTCATTTGAATTGTTTGAGTAGTGCTTTGGTTACGAGCGCTGTGTGAGGCCGAGTGTTGTCATGAAGCAAGCAGACTCCACTTGTCAGCATTCCCCTGCATTTGTTTTGAATTGCCCTTCAAAGACATTTCAATGTCTGGCAATATGCAGCAGCATTAATTGTCATTCCAGGAGGTATAAATTCCAACAGAAGAATGCCCTGTCTGTCCTAAAAAACAGAAGCCATGATTTTCTTAGCTGAAATCAACATTTTGCATTTCTTGGCTTTTGGTGAATTCGAATGGCACTATTGCATTGATTGTTGCTTGGATTCAGGTGTATGGTGATAAACCCATGTCTTTTCACCTGTCACAGTGTGATCAAGGAACTCATCACCTGCTTCAGCATAGCATGTGAGGAAGTTGAGTGCAAAGCCCATCCTTTTCTTTTTGTGTTCTTCTGTTAACAGTTTTGGAACCCAGTGCACGCACAATTTCCTGTACACTAACTTGACAGTCACAATGTCATAAAGACTTGTCATTGACATGTCCGGTATGATCTGATGCAATTCTTTCAATGTGAGATGTCTAATCGCACGAATTGCTTCCTCTGTTCTCTGAAGAAGGGCATCAAAGATCAAAGATGGCCGACCTGTTCTTTGTTCGTCATGGACATCCTTCAGAGAAATGATGACACCATTTCGTTACATTTTGTCAATTCATAAAGTTTCCATAAACAGAAACAATTTCTTTGTGACTATCTACTGATCGCTGACCTTTTGCATGAAGAAAATGAATGATGGAGCACCCTTTGCATTTGGCGGGATTCTGAATCAGAGCAGCCATTTTAAACAAGACCTACTCCAACGAGAAGCAACGTTCAACTGCTGAGCAACCATGAGGAGAATGCTAATGGTTCAAGGTTTAACACCAGTGTTTCCAACTTGCCTGCCAAAACTCTTCTGTTCCTCTGGCATGCAGTGTATCTTTACTTTCCAAAATACCCTCCTACTTTCCACCATTAATACATATAAAATTCTTCAACAATTCATAAACATAAAATACTTATGCCTCTAGGGCAGCATTCTTTTAAACTTAACTAATCACCTTGAAGTCAGTTAATCTTACTTCTCTTGTTCTTCAATCCATTAACTGCTTTTTTTCTCTTTCCAGAAATTATCTTTTCTATGAACTTTCTCATTTTAATCTTCTTAAATTATATTATTGTGGTGTGTTTGTCATAACACATACATTATATTTAATAATAACTGAATAAAATAAGCCTCTTAATTATATATAAAATAATGAAAAAAATAATACATCTTATAGCTTATCCTGTGGCTCAAGTCTAATATCAGTGTCCTGTAAGTAAATACTCTTCTCATTCTCTTTTCCTTCATTTTCTCTTCATAAATGGTACACATTTTCTCATTGATAATATTTCTTTATCTCTGTGTGGTGGAATAAAGCTTTTATCATATCGAAATCACAGTCAGCAAGTATATAACTTCCTTCATGGGGAATTTGTATTATTCTGTATCGTCCAGTGTATAAATACTGCCATTTCTTATCTAACTTTTTTTTATCGAGGCCTTTGGATGGTTGCTCAACAGTATTTCTTCTCAAAAAGCATAGGTTATTTATTATCTTCTCCAAATTTTTATCAAATTTTGCTTTCCATAATTGAGCTTGATGTTGTGGATTTAAGTAAACTTTCTCCCAGATGTCCTACTTAGTGAGATTGTCTTCTTCAGTTTGTGGCCATCCCTTTAGCCAGTCTTGAGAATCATCCTTGCCATACATCACTTGGTTGGGTGAATATCCTGTGGAAGTATGAGGCAAATCATTATAAATCCTTTCAAATTCTGATAACCACTCAATCCATTTGTAATGTTGGTGAGTGGTATATGTACCTAGAAATTGATTTAATTCATGGAATAATCTTTCGATTGGATTCCCACAGGGATAAAAATGTGATACGTACATATGTTTAATATTGTATTCCTTCATAGTCTCTCTCCAGATTCTGCTTGTATAGTAGGCAGCATTGTCTGTCAATATCATCTTCGGTTTTGGAAACTGTCATGAAATCACCGATAAATTTCTTTAACATAGGACGCACATGTAGATTCCTCAAAGGATACAATTTCATTTACTTCTAAAAAATATCATATAATGCCAGAATATACTTAAATCTTCCATGATTTGTAGGACATGGCCCACACACATTACAAGATATCGATGTCAAAGGTTTATGTGGTAAAATTGGATGTAATTCAATTTTTCAGCAATAGTTGATGGGTTTAGTTTTCTGGCAAATCTTACTTTTCTTTAGAATGTTACTAGTCAAGTGTTCTAAGTTCAGATGGTAGCAATATTGGGCTAACTTTGTTTTGCATTTTAAAGATCCAAAGTGTCCTCACTTCAGATGTGTATACCACAGTAAAGATTCCAGATGTTCCTTTGGAATGCATAATTTTCAGGTACAGCATGAGTTTTTTTCAAAATAATATATTAGATTGTCAAGTGAACAGAATACCAGAATGATTTGTAGCTCCTTGGCTGATTACATCTCGAACAGGTTTCCAATAAGAATTTTGTTTATCCAACTGGGACATACTGGGACATAACTTTGAAATTTGTTTCTCACAAAATGCAATAGACAGATTCATTACCTTGAAATCTAACATATATTCCTGAAATTCTTCATTATCCTGTCTTCCACGCAAATGAGATAGAGCATCAACTACAACATTGTCTCTTCCTTTTTATGTATTGCACTGAAATGTTATACTCTTGAAGTAACGAGGCCCATCTGGTTAACCTTGAGTGAAAAATTCTTCCCATTAAAATATAAGACAAAGCTTTATGGTCACAAAATATGGTTATTCTTTTGACATAGACAAAATATCTAAACTTTTTAAGTGCCAATACTACAGCTAGTACCTCTTAACTCTGTGGTACAGTATGCCCTTTCACATTTAAAGAGAGTTCTACTTGCAAATCCTATAATATTAATGGTATTCATATCTTGCGTATCATCCATTTGGAAAAGCATAGCGCCTAAGCCTGTTTCAGAAGCGTCAGTGGCAATGCAAAAATCCTGTTCAAGTTTTGGATGATGTAACTAAAGCATCTCGGATTTTGTCAAATGCTTGACTACACTCAGGGGTCCATTTCCACCTGATGTTCTTGCATAATAACTGTATTAAATATTCTTGGCTGATTAATTGATTGGGCAAAAATCAGTGGACAAATGAGGCTAATCCTATGAAAGATTTTAATTCCTTTTTATGTTTAGGATAGGGGCACTCTTTGATAGCACTCCTTTTCTTACGATTCGGCATAATACCGTTAAGCATAATTATATGTCCTAGGAACTTCAGTTGACTTCTGGCGAATATTGATTTCATTAAATTTACTGTAACTACCTACTCTAAGAATTTCTCAAATACTTTTTCAAGCTGATAGAGATGCTCCTCCCATGTTTCAGTAGCAATCAAAAAGTCATCCACATACAAGGTAACTTTATTGAGTAAATCTCGGCCAAGTACAGTGTCTAGTGCTGATATAAATACACCTCCACTAATATTTAGTCCAAATGGCATAATGGTGAATTGGTAGCTTCTGCCCATAAAAATAAAAGTGGTATAATTACGAGATGCAATAGAGATTTTCGTTTGCCAGTATGAACTTCTCATATCAAGGTATGTTAGGAAGTGGGCACCACAGAATTTCTGAATTAACTCATAAAAATCCTCAGGTCTTGTCTGTACTGGTATGATTATTTGTTTGTCTCTGTGGTGTTGAGAACTAACCTGACATCACCATTCGCTTTGAGGACCACCAAAAGAGGGCTACAATATTCAAAGTAAGAGGGTTGTATATTCCCCACACTAACATTTTTACAATTTCTTTCTTGACTGCTTCTCTCTTTGACCAAGGAACACAATACGAAGTGCGACAAAAAGATTCGTATGGATAAGTCTTGATGTCGTATTCAAAACCTTTGATATTCTGGGATGTTTGCTAAATATGGGCAGATAATTACTTAACAAGCAACACAAATCTTCTCATTGAGTTGCAGATAGGTATTCAGATAAGGAGATTTTCTCCTGAAGTGTAACTTGACTTATTTCTTCTCCAGTATATTCAATATAGAAGATATCATCAATTAATTTACAGTCAATACCAATATAGCTAACCATTAACTTCTTGCAATACTGATCCGGGACTACTTTGCCCTTTATCATAGAAACTGTCAAAACATTGCCATTGGAGTCCAAAGTACACATTCCTTCTTTTAAATTGATGACTGCTCCAGCATCACCCAAAAAATCTGGACCCCAAACATATGGTACAGTCATTCCTGGAACAATTAAGAAGGTACTTTCTATTAAAGCCCCCCACATCATAATGTTGACTCATGCCTGCTTTGAGACATTTTGCACTTTTGCACTAAATGCTCCTGATGCAATACACCCAGTAACAGGAAGGGTAAGCACTTTCGCTCCTTGGTTAATTTGTTTAAAACAATCTTGCATCTTTATGCTAATGGTTGCTCCAGTATCAATCAAAATTTCAACAGCAATACCATTTATTACTGCTTGAACTACTGCCCGCAAAATTCATCCACACTTATTTGAAATGTAAGGTGCTTCTTCAATCAGTTCTCCCTTAGGTCCAAATCATCATTATACCTCATTACATTCACTTTCAAATGATGCCTGCCCTCCTCATGCTCTCCAGTCATCTTAGAAAGGCTTTCGGTGACTGGTTCTAGTTTAATCTTTCAGTGGATGTCATTTCTGTAGTTCATAGTTTGATCTTTCATGACAAATGAGTAGTTCATGTACTTCAACAGTACATACATTATGGTAAGTAACTACTTTCAAAGTTACAGATTTTATCTGACAAATTACTATTTCCCTTTGAAATAGTTTCATATTTATTTTCCATCTCATTAATTTTTCCGATAATCGATATGTAGGTTAGTCATATCTATGTAAACTTTTATTTCTAATTCAATAAATTTAATATTTGCTTGTTCTTCCCACTCTAATTTTAAGTTATCGAATGTCTCATTTTATTGTTTATTATCATCTTTAAGTGAAACAATTTGATTTCTAAGTGACTCGAACTTGTGGTCAAATTTTTTATTGAGTAAACCCATTTGCGTGTTGAATTTTTCAGTTTGGGAATCAAATTTAGTATTAATATTCTCATTTTGGGAATCAAATTCAGCATCAAACTTCTCATCTAAAAGTCGCATATTCTCAATTAACTGATGTTGCATACTCACAATTAATTTAATAACCATATCATCTTTAAGCTCTGCAACATTTGATGTAAGATTCACACTTTCCTGTGTAACTTTGGGATTTATAGACTCATGATGATTACTCATCTCAGAGTAAAAGCTGCACATAAATTCACACTTCAAGAACTTGTATTTCATAATCAATAAAATTTGTCACCTGAGAGAAACTATTAGTTTCCTAAAATGGATTCAGATTACAGTCAACTCATGTCTGGTCGATGATGTCACAAATCAATACTTGTTTGGAATGAACGAAATACCTGTACTGAAAAATACTGCCTGTTGAGTGATTTACTGACTTCTATAACAAATATGGGTACCTCTTGCATCACTACAGGGTGATAAGTTGATGTATGTGGTACTGTTACTCTAAGATTGGCAAGACTTTCTTTCCGTCTCTTACTTGTAAACACTTATCAGACAGTTTTGCCTTGAGTTTACCAAACTTTACAAAATAGTCCTTTTTGAATTTAGTCAGGATCACCTTGCCAGTTGCTTTACACAAAGGATAAAGTTTTATAAATTTAGAGAATACTTGTAGCGCTTCAAAGATATAGACAAAACCTCTCTTTGCTTTGGCAAGGGGTGTAAAAATTCATTGCTTATAAACCCACTAAGTCATTTGGTTTACATTCTGCATGGGAAGCCACCACATTTAATTGGTAACCTTTGCTCACTGGCATTTATCACATATCTTGATACAGTTATTTACTCTCCTCACCATGTTATCAAAAATCACACTCTCCCTCAATTTCTGTATAAACTTCATTGCAACTACATGTCCAAAACTCGATTGAATATAATCAATTACATCATCTATACACTCACAGGGCCAACACACCATTCCAATCCTCTGAATTTTCACTAGTTTACCTAAACAAAACTTCACCATGTACCTTGTAGTACTTCATCAATTTATTATTAACATTTGGCATAGCTAAGTCTCTTTATCATTTTCCGTACCTCATCATGGTTCTGATACCTCCTCATGTGCTTGCAAATACTTTATATTTTTTTTCACCAGATACTCCTTTTATATAGAATAGTTTAACATGCTCTTTCCGTAATTCTTGTCCTACTTCACCATTCTCCCCCATTGGTAATCTTGACAATGCATCTGCTACTTTGTTCTGTGAGCCACTAACATACTTGATTTAAATATCAAACTTTGCATAAATACCATACACTTTGTCAACCTTGTATGAACCAGTCTACATTTTTTGAAAAATATAAGACCTCTTTGATCAGTATATATGATAGTTTTGCTGTGCCATAGGTAGTCTCTGAACTTTTTGAACCCCCATATTATTGCCAAAGCTTTATGCTCTTTTACACTGTAATTTTTGCTCATACCTATTTAACGGTCTGCTTGTAAAAGCAATTGTCCTCTGATATTCATTGTCATAATCTCCAAACTTTTGAAACAGTTAACTCCACTAGAGCCAGTTACCAGACTAGAGGATCGACTAAGGTCAGGATGGTGCACAATCCTATCTTCTTTCAAGGCATCTTTAAGATGGTTAAAAGTTTCTTCACATTCATTTTTCAAAATAAAAGGGAATTTAGGACTTAACAACCTATTCAAACATGGGTTATTGAACACCTGACCAGGTACAAAATTCCTATAGAAATTACACGAACCCAGAAAGGACTTGAACTGTTTCTGATTCTTTTGTGATGCACTCTCTTTAATTGCTTTTATCTTCTCAGAACCAACCTTAATACCAGTAGTAGATAAGATTTTAACCAAAAATGTTATTTGCTTTCTTACAAACTCACATTTCTTAAGCCTAAGTGTCATGCCCCCTTTTCTCAAAGCTTGAAATACCTGTTTCAACAAATTACAATGCGCTTCCATTACTCACTGGCAACTAAAAGGTCATCCACATAACCATAATTTTGAAACTTAGCTTTATTACTTTATTACTATATTACTATATCTTCGTTGTTTACCAGCCATGGCTGGACAGACTGCAACACAAATATAATGTTTATCAACTAACTTTTATACAATATGTAACGGAACATATTAAAGGCTTTACTGTACCGAAGTATGCGATACCCTCCAAATTCAACCAGTTCAATGAGTATTTATCATTATAGAAAAGTTATTGTGTATGTTAACAATGATTGCATAACATGTCTGCATAAACAGTCAACCCATGAAATTATACTGAATAACTGACCCACACAAAAGTTTATATCACTTGATCACTGATACAGCAAATGTCATCATGTAAAAACACTAAGTTCATCTTAAATAATTAATATGAAGTACGAAAAATAGTGGCCAACTTAGGTATTTTGGATCTCCTTAAATAAAAATCACCCAGTGAAACATATTTGTTCACTAGGAGCGTTTTCACTCAGTATTCACATAAGCAATCCTATTTTAGACGAAAACCAATGTAATTCTTAATAATTCATGTTATTTACTTATTTATGCAAATTAGAGAAGTCAATTGACAAACTTCTAAAAAACGGCCTTTTTGTAACAAAGAATTATTCTGTCAAGTCAACAAATCTGTCTGTCATTTTAATAACATGTTAAATTATGTCACTTGATGCAAATTAATAACTTTTCTGCACAAATTATGATAACAGATGTACATGTGACTTATAAACTATATCTCTTTTTAGTAGTTCTTTGACAATGTTATAAATACAAGCAGCAAGAACGGTCGGGAGGCAGTCGGAATGTCACTTTGGTAAAGTGTGTTTGTGTGTTATTGTTTGAGGTGGATAAACAATGCAAAGAACATGTAACGGAAATACTACTTTGTGTTGTGTCATGGTCTTTGGTGGACAGTGGAATTAAGATGGCCACCAGAGTAATAAATATTTGAAGTTTACATATTTGTTAGTTTCGCTCTTTATCATCAAAAGCATATAAAAAACACAGGACCTCATGTTTTTAACCCTAGACAATCAGATTTAGAGCCAGCATCAGCATCGAGACACAGCAGCGATCCAGCAAGTAGCAGCGATTACCGCAACACAATGCATTTTAATGGCGCCAACCTAACATCAAGTGCTAATAAGCTCCGTAAATGGGAGTGAAATAGTGCGATTATAGCAATTAGCTATATCTATGACCAGGCGACCATTACAAACACCATATACAAAATTTATATTACAAATAAAAGAAAATATTTATGCAGTGCACAAAAACACATAGAACATAGAGGGAATGAAATATAACGAAACAGGAAAGTAAAACTTCATAGCAGCAAATGAAAATACCATAAAGCAAAATGTTTACAAGTCCATGTAGATCACTCACACAAAGTTTCATTTTGGCAAAATATGTACTTTAAGTAAAACAATATTAAATGTGCAGTTAACATAAAAAAAGATTAAATTTAGGCATAATTATATATAAAACATAACAATATTTATTATTTTGTCCATTCACTGGTTCTAAAACTTGGTCTAATGCTTGGTTGAACACTGACAAGCTGACATTCAAACAAAACAAAACCACAGAATTTTAGTAACACTTACCATTTACCAAAAAGGCAGTAGACTTTCTATATCCCTTTGCAAGTGGCACCTGCCACCTGCCAAGTCAAGACTGCTCATATAATCCATATTACAATATTTTTCAATATACCAGTCATATTCTCAAGACGATCAGTCTCCCTACTTACTACAGTATTCAGAATCCTAGCATCAATGACCACTCTCACCTTACCATCTTTCTTACCAGCAACTATTAATGAACTATTGTATTCACTCTTACTTCTTTCTATCACACCATATTATACCATCCTCTCAATTTCTTTACGTACAGCTTCCATCATCCACAGAAATTATGGTAGACACATGTTTCACACTCATTAGCAATGCTAAAATTATGAATGAAAGAAATAGGCATAGGACTGGAAACAACTACACTAATGGTGGTTAACAATGTCTACATTAATAACAAAATTTCACTAAAATGACATTTATTTTAAAGAAGAAGCTAATTAAAGATTAGTTTCTTTGAACAACTTCCAAGTAGGAATACTTGTTTTGTAAATAAAAAAGTTTATAATTGGCAGAGTTGGTGAAAGCAGAGAGCTTTGCTCACAGGGTGCAATCTGAGCTAACTATTTGTAGTGTCGTTCCCAGAACTGTTCGCGGTCCTCTGGTTTGGAGCTGAGTGGAAGGCTTAAACCAGAGGCTCAGACGATTTTGCAAAGATCTGGGGTGTAAATTTCATGACCACCGCTATCAGATGGGGAAATGTAGGGACCCACTGAATAGGTCAGGCGTGCACTAGATGCAGGAAGTGGCTGCAAGGGTAGCAGAGTACGTGTGAAGTGGACATGTGTGTTTTTTAGATTAGAGAATTCCCTCCTTAGGCCCGACAAGATGCCTCCTGAGACATGACAAGGTAGCAGTAGGCAAAATGCAACAGGGAATGACATTATTAACGTGGTTATAGTAAACTGCAGGAGCGTCTATAGAAAAGTCCCAGAACTGCTCTAATTAATAAATGGTCACAATGTCCACATAGTACTAGGGATGGAAAGTTGGCTGAAACCAGAGGTAAACAGTAATGAAATTCTAAACTCAGATTGGAATGTATACAACAGACAGGCTGGACAGTGAAGCAGGAGGTGTGTTTATAGTGATAAAAAGTGCAATAGTGTTGAAGGAAATTGACAGAGATCTGAAATGTGAAATAGTTTGGGTGAAGGTCAGGTCAAAGCAGGCTCAAACATTGTAATTGGATGTCTCTATAATCCCCCTGGCTCATCAGCTGTTGTGGTAGAACAACTGAAGGAAAATTTGGAAAATATTTCGAGTAGATTTCCTAAACATGTTATAGTTTTGGGTGGAGATTTTAATTTACAAGATACAGACTGGGAGACTCAAATGTTTATTATGGGTGGTAGGGACAAAGAATCTGGTGAAATTTTTTTAGTGCATTATCTGAAACTACCTTGAGCAGTTAAACAGAGAACTGACTCATGGCGATAACATATTACACCTTCTAGTGACAAACAGACCCGAACTATTTGCAACATTTAACACAGAACAGGGAATCAGCGATCATGAAGTGGTTACAGCATTGGTGATTTCAGCCATAAATAGAAATATTTAAAAAGGTAGGAAGATTTTTCTGTTTAGCAAAAGTGACAAAAAGCAGACGTCACGGTACTTGATGGCTCAACACAAAAGTTTTTATCTCAAGTACAGATAGTGTTGAGGATCAGTGGACAAAGTTCAAAACCATAGTACAATATGCATTAGATGAGTATGTGCCAAGCAAGATCATAAGAGGTGGAAAAGAGCCACTGTGGTACAACACCAAGTTAGAAAATTGCTACAGAAGCAAAGGGAACTTCACAGCAAACATAAACATAGCCAAAGCCTTGCAGACAAACAAAAATTACACAGAGCGAAATGTAGTGTGAGGAGGGCTATGCGAGAGCATTCAACAAATTGGAAAGTAAAGTTCTATGTACTGACTTGGCAGAAAATCCTAAGAAATTTTGGTCTTCTGTCAAAGCAGTAGGTGGATCAAAACAAAATGTCCAGATGTTCTGTGACTAAAATGGTACTGAAACAGAGGATGACAGACTAAAGGCCAAAATACTAAATGTCTTTTTCCAAAGCTGTTTCACAGAGGAAGACTGCACTGTAGTTCCTTCTCTAGATTGTTGCACAGATGACAAAATGGTAGATATCAAAATAGATGACAGAGGGATAGAAAAACAATTATAATTGCCCAAAAGAGAGGCCACTGGACCTGATGGGATACCAGTTTGATTTTACACAGAGTACATGAAGGAACTTGCCACCCTTCTTGCAGTGGTTTACCTTAGGTCTCTAGAAGAGCATAGCATTCCAAAAGATTGGAAAAGAGCACAGGTCATCCCCGTTTTCAAGAAGGGGCGTCAAACAGATGTGCAGAACTATAGACCTATATATCTAACATCGATGAGTTGTAGAATTTTGGAACATGTATTATGTTTGAGTATAATGACTTTTCTGGAGACTAGGAAGCTACTCTGTAGGAATAAGCATGGGTTTTGAAAAAGATGATCGTGTGAAACCCAGCTCACACTATTCATCCACGAGACTCAGAGGTCCATAGACACAGGTTCCCAGGGAGATACCATGTTTTTTGACTTCCGCAAGGCATTTGATACAGCTCCCCACAGTCATTTAATTAACAAAGTAAGAGCATATGGACTATCAGACCAATTGTGTGATTGGATTGAAGAGTTCCTAGATAACAGGATGCAGCATGTCATTCTCAATGGAGAGAAGTCTTCCTACGTAAGAGTGATTTCAGGTGTGCAGCAGGGGAATGTCATAGGACTGTTGCTATTCACAATATCTATAAATGATCTTGTGGATAACATCAAAAGTTCATTGAGAATTTTTGCAGATGATGCTGTAGTATATCAAGAGTTTGTAACAATCAAAAATTATACTAAAATGCAGGAGGATCTGCAACGAATTGATGCATGATGCAGGGAATCGTTATTGAATGTCAATGTAGACAAGTGTAATGTGCTGTGAATACATAGAAAGAAAGATCCTTTATCATTTAGCTACAATATAGCAGGTCAGCAACTGGAAGCATTTAATTCCATAAATTATCTGGGAGTAGGCATTAGGAGTGATTTAAAATGGAATGACCATATAAAATTAATTGTCGGTAAAGCAAATGCCAGACTGAGATTCATTGCAAGAATCCTAAGGAAGTGCAGTCCAAAAACAAAGGAAATAGGTTACAGTACTCTTGTTCACCCACTGCTTGAATACTGCTCACCAGTGTGGGATCCATACCAGATAGGGTTGAATGAAGATATAGGGAAGATCTAACGGAGAGCAGAGTGCTTTGTTACAGGATCATTTAGTAACTGCAAAAGCATAACGGAGATGATAGATAAACTCCAGTGGAAGAATCTGCAAGAGAGACACTCAGTAGCCCAGTACAGGCTTGTATTGAAGTTTCAAGAACATAGCTTCACTGAGGAGTCAAGCAGTATATTACTCCCTCCTACGTATATCTCACGAACAGACCATGAGGATAATATCAGAGAGATTAGAGCCCACACAGAGGCCTTCTGACAGTCTTTCTTTCCATGAACAATATGAGACTGGAATAGAAGGGAGAACCAATAGAGGTACTCAAGGTACCCTCCACCACAAACTGTCAGATGGCTTGCGGAGTATGGATGTAGGTGTAAATGTTGATGTAGTTGTTGTTTTAGTCTTTGATGGGAGCTAAATCAGCAATCCTTATCTGTTATGATGCAGTGAAGTGCAATGTCATCAGAATATTGCAGATGGCATGTTGAAATCAACTCAGTTATGTGTAGATGTTCCAGATGAATTGTCTCATGTGGAATTTCACTTTCCACTCGGCGGCGATTTCATCAGTGGCTTATTATAGGCCACTGGATGGTTGGTCATTGTTACTGTTGTTGCCAATATTCAGCTCTGTATGAGTGATTTATTGTGTCTTTCATGCATAACCTTAAGTAATACAGATCAGTCGAGGGTTTTAAAGTTATTTTGATCATGGAATTACATTCTGTTTGTTTACCACATGAATGACATAACCATGAACTCCCCAACGTTGGCAGTAACATGCACACTCATAATAAACAGTTTCTGTATGCCTGCGGCACAATTAATGGTTCATGCACATGGTAGTCAGCAATGGTGTGAATATGAATTGAAATTCTAAAGTATTTAAAATGCACATGTCATGTTCACAGTGGATACAGTTCTTTTCAGAACACCACAACTACAGTGCATCTGTCCATAGTTATATTGTTGTAGCTACACAACACAATTCATTTGGCAGTTTTACACAGTCCAACTTCTCTATCCACTTTATACAATTTCACATTTCATTACAGGAAGGAGGAGAAATGTATCTCATCATTAATCAGTTTTGTTTGCATGGACTGTTTCATGATATGACATAGTCAACATACTTTTAACCTCCTTCTGCCTTCTGGGTACAAACATGAATGTCACACACTTTACTCACACAGTTTGACACTTGCAATCAATATTCTGATTGCTCTCTCTCAGCTTGCACAATATCTCAGTATACATTTGACTTTACAAAGTAATTTCAATCGAAATTAATGCAATAAATGATAAGCAAAGAATCAAAATATTTTACATATTCAATAGACCAGAAAACTTCATTTCTAATGTTCAAAAGGAAAATAATATCAATTGTATATTATTATTTTCAACAAACAGTTCCTCATAACATTATAGAACAAAATAAACACTACGCTACATCACCAGAAATTCATGTACATCTATGAAAAAAGAAAGAAAGCAAGAAAGGAAACATAAAAAACTCTTATGTAGGTCACATATAGGAACGTCTTCACAGATGGCAAAGAAAGTGGGAGATCCAACAGTTGACTGAAGTGTGAGTGACCAAGTTAGCTGTAATATCAGATAGTCAGACCACCTCCGCCCAACCCATGACTGATTAATGATCAAGATCATATATCACAAACCTTCAGAAGAAGAGAGACAGCTGATGACATCAACATGTACATTTTGTAGGCAACCATTGAGTACCTCAAACTGGCCCAAAGGTGGTTGTGCATGTGATTTTTCTGACAAGGGATGCTCATGTTCAATTGCAGCAGTGGTCTTATTCAGGCCAAATGAAGCATTCAGTAACAAGTGTATTGGCTCTTATGCTTAGATGAATGAGATCATGAAGGGATGTGAATACTTCTCGTCAGAGTGAAAAATGTTCAAATGTATGTGAATTTCTAAGGGACCAAATTGCTGAGGTCATCAGTCCCTCATCAGAGTAAAGGAGTTATGACTGGGTTGAGTGTACCTGCCATGATTGGCACGGAGGAATGGGGAATCTGTGTGTTTTAAAAGTCATTCCATGAAGTCAGTGCACGTTTGGGATCCTTAGCCAGGTTTGCAAGTACAGTGTCATGTTTTGTAAGAAAGCCAGAAGAAGAGAGACAGCTGATGACATCAACATGTACATTTTGTAGGCAACCATTGACGACTCAAACTGGCCCAAAGATGGTTGTGCATGTGCTTTTTCTGACAAGGGATGCTCATGTTCAATTGCAGCAGTGGTCTTATTCAGGCCAAATGAAGCATTCAGTAACAAGTGTATTGGCTCTTATGCTTAGATGAATGAGATCATGAGGGGATGTGAATACTTCTCGTCAGAGTGAAAAATGTTCAAATCTGTGTGAATTTCTAAGGGACCAAATTGCTGAGGTCATCAGATTAGATTAGATTAGATTAGATTAATACTAGTTCCATGGATCATGAATACGATATTTCGTAATGATGTGGAACGAGACAAATTTTCCAATACATGGCATAATTAAGTTAATTTAATAACAGACTTAAGTTAATATAACAACTCTTTCATTTTTTTGTGTTTTTTATTTTTATTTTTTTATTTTTTATTTTTTTATTTATTTTTTTTATTTATATCTAAAAATTCCTCTATGGAGTAGAAGGAGTTGTCATTCAGAAATTCTTTTAATTTCTTCTTAAATACTTGTTGGTTATCTGTCAGACTTTTGATACTATTTGGTAAGTGACCAAAGACTTTTGTGCCAGTATAATTCACCCCTTTCTGTGCCAAAGTTAGATTTAATCATGAATAGTGAAGATTATCCTTTCTCCTAGTATTGTAGTTATGCACACTGATATTACTTTTGAATTGGGTTTGGTTGTTAATAACAAATTTCATAAGAGAGTATACATACTGAGAAGCTACTGTGAATATCCCTAGATCCTTAAATAAATGTCTGCAGGATGATCTTGGGTGGACTCCAGCTATTATTCTGATTACACGCTTTTGTGCAATAAATACTTTATTCCTCAGTGATGAATTACCCCAAAATATGATGCCATATGAAAGCAACGAGTGAAAATAGGCGTAGTAAGCTAATTTACTAAGATGTTTATCACCAAAATTAGCAATGACCCTTATTGCATAAGTAGCTGAACTCAAACGTTTCAGCAGATCATCAATGTGTTTCTTCCAATTTAATCTCTCATCAATGGACACACCTAAAAATTTGGAATATTCTACCTTAGCTATATGCTTCTGATTAAGGTCTATATTTATTAATGGCATCATACCATTCACTGTACCTAACTGTATGTACTGTGTCTTATCAAAATTCAGTGAGAGTCCGTTTACAAGGAACCACTTAGTAATTTTCTGAAAGACGGTATTGACAATTTCATCAGTTAATTCTTGTTTGTCAGGTGTGATTACTATACTTGTATCATCAGCAAAGAGAACTAACTTTGCCTCTTCATGAATATAGAATGGCAAGTCATTAATATATATTAAGAACAACAAAGGACCCAAGACTGACCCTTGTGGAACCCCATTCTTGATAGTTCCCCAGTTTGAGTAATGTGCTGATCTTTGCATATTATGAGAACTACTTATTTCAACTTTCTGCACTCTTCCAGTTAGGTACGAATTAAACCATTTGTGCACTGTCCCACTCATGCCACAATACTTGAGCTTGTCTAGCAGAATTTCATGATTTACACAATCAAAAGCCTTTGAGAGATCACAAAAAATCCCAATGAGTGGTGTTCGGTTATTCAGATCATTCAAAATTTGATTGGTGAAAGCATATATGGCATTTTCTGTTGAAAAACCTTTCTGGAAACCAAACTGACATTTTGTTAGTACTTCATTGTTACAGATATGTGAAGCTACTCTTGAATACATTACTTTCTCAAAAATTTTGGATAAAGCTGTTAGAAGGGAGATTGGACGGTAATTCTTGACATCAGATCTATCCCCCTTTTTATGCAAAGGTATCAAGATAGACACAAAACACATGCCTACTACAGTAGTACAAGTTTATATGCCAACTAGCTCTGCAGATGATGAAGAAATAGATGAAATGTATGACGAGATAAAAGAAATTATTCAGGTAGTGAAGGGAGACGAAAATTTAATAGTGATGGGTGACTGGAATTCGTCAGTAGGAAAAGGGAGAGAAGGAAACATAGTAGGTGAATATGGATTGGGGGGAAGGAATGAAAGAGGAAGCCGCCTTGTAGAATTTTGCACAGAGCATAACTTAATCATAGCTAACACTTGGTTCAAGAATCATGAAAGGAGGCTGTATACATGGAAGAAGCCTGGAGATACTGACAGATTTCAGATAGATTATATAATGGTAAGACAGAGATTTAGGAACCAGGTTTTAAATTGTAAGACATTTCCTGGGGCAGATGTAGATCCTGACCACAATCTATTGGTTATGAACTGCAGATTGAATCTGAAGAAACTGCAAAAAGGTGGGAATTTAAGGAGATGAGACCTGGATAAACTGAAAGAACCAGAGGTTGTAGAGAGTTTCAGGGAGAGCATTAGGGAACAATTGACAGGAATGGGGGAAAGAAATACAGTAGAAGAAGAATGGGTAGCTCTGAGGGATGAAGTGGTGAAGGCAGCAGACAATCAAGTAGGTAAAAAGACGCGGGCTAGTAGAAATCCTTGGGTAACAGAAGAAATATTGAATTTAATTGATGAAAGGAGAAAATATAAAAATGCAGTAAATGAAGCAGGCAAAAAGGAATATAAACGTCTCAAAAATGAAATCGACAGGAAGTGCAAAATGGCTAAGCAGGGATGGCTAGAGGACAAATGTAAGGATGTAGAGGCTTGTCTCACTAGGGGTAAGATAGATACTGCCTACAGGAAAATTAAAGAGACCTTTGGAGAGAAGAGAACCACTTGTATGAATATCAAGAGCTCAGATGGCAACCCAGTTCTAAGCAAAGAAGGGAAAGCAGAAAGGTGGAAGGAGTATATAGAGGGTCTATACAAGGGCGATGTACTTGAGGACAATATTATGGAAATGGAAGAGGATGTAGATGAAGATGAAATGGGAAATACGATACTGCGTGAAGAGTTTGACAGAGCACTGAAAGACCTGAGTCGAAACAAGGCCCCCGGAGTAGATATTCCATTGGAACTACTGACAGCCTTGGGAGAGCCAGTCCTGACTAAACTCTACCATCTGGTGAGCAAGATGTATGAAACAGGCGAAATACCCTCAGACTTTAAGAAGAATATAATAATTCCAATCCCAAAGAAAGCAGGTGTTGACAGATGTGAAAGTTACCGAACTATCAGTTTAATAAGTCACAGCTGCAAAATACTAACGCGAATTCTTTACAGACGAATGGAAAAACTGGTAGAAGCCGACCTCGGGGAAGATCAGTTTGGATTCCGTAGAAATGTTGGAACACGTGAGGCAATACTGACCTTACGACTTATCTTGGAAGAAAGATTAAGAAAAGGCAAACCTACGTTTCTAGCATTTGTAGACTTAGAGAAAGCTTTTGACAATGTTGACTGGAATACTCTCTTTCAAATTCTGAAGGTGGCAGGGGTAAAATACAGGGAGCGAAAGGCTATTTACAATTTGTACAGAAACCAGATGGCAGTTATAAGAGTCGAGGGGCATGAAAGGGAAGCAGTGGTTGGGAAAGGAGTGAGACAGGGTTGTAGCCTCTCCCCGATGTTATTCAATCTGTATATTGAGCAAGCAGTAAAGGAAACAAAAGAAAAATTCGGAGTAGGTATTAAAATTCATGGAGAAGAAGTAAAAACTTTGAGGTTCGCCGATGACATTGTAATTCTGTCAGAGACAGCAAAAGACTTGGAAGAACAGTTGAACGGAATGGACAGTGTCTTGAAAGGAGGATATAAGATGAACATCAACAAAAGCAAAACGAGGATAATGGAATGTAGTCAAATTAAGTCGGGTGATGCTGAGGGAATTAGATTAGGAAATGAGACACTTAAAGTAGTAAAGGAGTTTTGTTATTTAGGGAGTAAAATAACCGATGATGGTCGAAGTAGAGATGATATAAAATGTAGACTGGCAATGGCAAGGAAAGCATTTCTCAAGAAGAGAAATTTGTTATCATCGAATATAGATTTAGGTGTCAGGAAGTCGTTTCTGAAAGTATTTGTATGGAGTGTAGCCATGTATGGAAGTGAGACATGGACGATAACTAGTTTGGACAAGAAGAGAATAGAAGCTTTCGAAATGTGGTGCTACAGAAGAATGCTGAAGATAAGGTGGGTAGATCACGTAACTAATGAGGAGGTATTGAATAGGATTGGGGAGAAGAGAAGTTTGTGACACAACTTGACTAGAAGAAGGGATCGGTTGGTAGGACATGTTCTGAGGCATCGAGGGATCACAAATTTAGCATTGGAGGGCAGCGTGGAGGGTAAAAATCGTAGAGGGAGACCAAGAGATCAATACACTAAGCAGATTCAGAAGGATGTAGGTTGCAGTAGATACTGGGAGATGAAGAAGCTTGCACAGGATAGAGTAGCATGGAGAGCTGCATCAAACCAGTCTCAGGACTGAAGACCACAACAACAACATGCAAAGGTATAACAATAGCATATTTCAGTCTATCAGGGAAAATGCCCTGTTCCAGAGAGCTATTACACAGGTGGCTGAGAATCTTACTTATCTGTTGAGAACAAGCTTTTAGTATTTTGCTGGAAATGCCATCAATTCCATGTGAGTTTTTGCTTTTAAGCAAGTTTATTATTTTCCTAATTTCAGAGGGAGAAGTGGGTGAGATTTCAATTGTATCAAATTGCATAGGTATGGCCTCTTCCATTAACAGCCTAGCATCTTCTAATGAACACCTGGAACGTACTATATCCACAACATTTAGAAAATGATTATTAAAAATATTTTCAACTTCTGACTTTTTGTTTGTAAAGTTTTCATTCAATTTGATGGTAATACTGTCTTCCTGTGCTCTTGGTTGACCTGTTTCTCTTTTAATAATATTCCAAATTGTTTTAATTTTATTATCAGAGTTGCTGATTTCAGACATGATACACATATTTCTGGATTTTTTAATAACTTTTCTTAATATAACACAGTAGTTTTTATAATGTTTGATAGTTTCTGGGTCACTACTCTTTCTTGCTGTCAGATACATTTCCCTTTTCCGGTTACAAGATATTTTTATACCCTTAGTAAGCCATGGTTTGTTACAAGGTTTCTTACGAGTATATTTAACTATTTTCTTGGGGAAGCAGTTTTCAAATGCATTTACAAAAATGTCATGAAATAAATTATATTTTAAATTGGCATCAGGTTCACGGTACACCTCATCCCAGTCTAACTGCTGTAGGCTTTCCCTGAAATTTGCAATTGTTAAATAGTTGACTGAACGTACTACTTTGGAGGACTGTTTCGTATTGCAGTCCCTCATCAGAGTAAAGGAGTTATGACTGGGTTGAGTGTACCTGCCAAAGTTACACACATGATTGGCATGGAGGAATGGGGAATCTGTGTGATCTAAAAGTCATTCCATGAAGACAATGCACGTTTGGGATCCTTAGCCAGGTTGCAAGTACAGTGTCATCTTTTGTAAGAAAGCCAGCTTGTTTATGTCAATGAGAAAGGTGATGATGTTCACTTGCAACAAATAATTAGCAATGACATTATAGGCTTCCTGTACATAGCAGACATCTGTGAAATATGTAGTGATTAAATCCATATACCTGAGTCATATGTGGGGAACGTCGTTGCCTGGTTGACAGAGAGCCATCAGCCGTGGTTATGGGGGAGGGGCAGTGCAGGAGGGTTGGGGGATTTTTCAAGCCAGGGAATCTGCCCTGGGTGGCAATTCCAAGTGGCACCAAAATAAACTTGTTTTACAAAATACATTGTTCTATTTATTATTCAGTTGATTTTGAAACATATACATATTTGAATCTATGTATAGTGTATGTGATATAAAAACTTTTTTCACCAAATACATTGTTCTATTTATTATCCATTTGATTTTGAAACATATACATATTTGAATCTATGTATAGTGTATGTGATATCTCTGCCAGGGAATACCCCTGACATCTCGAAAGAAATAACTTTACTGTGGACAAATAGGAACAGGGCTACACGAGCTGAGCTGAATAAACCTGAATGGTTGAACGTTAAGCAAAGATTGATGTTTGTTTATGCATTTGATTGATTGTGTGCATTATCAGCATTATTACAGTTATTAGTGAAACACATAGAATTAAACTACCATAGTGGAAATAAATGATCAACAAAAATAACACATATGAAAGATTACATATTATATTATCTAATCAGTATAATAGTCCAGTCACAGAGTTCAAAAATCAAATGAAATGTATCCAAGAAAATGAAATTTTGACAGAAAGTTTTTGCCAGAATGATACACTACTGAATAGGCTGGAATAAAAAGTCCATGCCTGATATTAAAACAGAAGACACTTATTATATACACACACTCATAATCATGATTTCATATGTAAGACTGATTTGTCAGTGTTAAAATATATTTATTCATATTTTTAGGTAGTTAAGAGCAAATATCTGCTTGTGCCTGTATATGTGTGGATGGATATGTGTGTGTGTGCGAGTGTATACCCGTCCTTTTTTCCCCCTAAGGTAAGTCTTTCCGCTCCCGGGATTGGAATGACTCCTTACCCTCTCCCTTAAAACCCAAATCCTTTTGTCTTTCCCTCTCCTTCCCTCTTTCCTGATGAGGCAACCATTGGTTGCGAAAGCTAAAATTTTGTGTGTATGTTTGTGTTTGTTTGTGTGTCAATCGACGTGCCAGCACTTTCGTTTGGTAAGTCTAATCAACTTTGTTTTTAGATATATTTTTTCCCATGTGGAATGTTTCCTTCTATATATATATATAGTCATGGAATCTTTGTTTTTAAGATATTTTATTTTTCCCATGTGGAAGATTCCATGACTTACCAAACGGGAAAGCGCTGGTAGATAGACACAATAAAAAAACACACAAACACACACACACAAAATTTCAAGCTTTCGCAACCAACGGTTGCTCCGTCAGAAAAGAGGGAAGGAGAGGGAAAGACGAAAGAATGTGGGTTTTAAGGGAGAGGGTAAGGAGTCATTCCAATCCTGGGAGCAGAAAGACTTACCTTAGGGGGAAAAAAGGACAGGTACACACTCACACACACACACACACACACACACACACACACATATCCATCCACACATATACAGACACAAACAGACATATTCAAAGCAAAGAGTTTGGGCAGAGATGTCAGTCGAGGTGGAAGTGCAAAGGCAAAGATGTTGTTGAATAGCAGGTGAGGTATGAGTGGCGGCAACTTGAAATTAGGGAAGGTTGAGGCCTGGTGGATAACGGGAAGAGAGGATATGCTGAAGGGCAAGATCACATCTCTGGAGTCCTGATAGGTTGGTGTTAGTGGGAAGTATCCAGATAACCCGGACGGTGTAACACTGTACCAAGATGTGCTGGCGGTGCACCAAGGCATGTTTAGCTATAGGGTGACCCTCATTGCCAACAAACACTGTCTGCCTGTTTCCATTTATGCGAATGGACAGTTTGTTGCTGGTCATTCCCGCATAAAGAGCGTCACAGTGTAGGCAGGTCAGTTGGTAAATCACGTGGGTGCTTTAACACATGACTCTGCCTTTGATCGTGTACACCTTCTGGGTTACAGGACTGGAGTAGGTGGTGGTGGGAGGGTGCATGGGACAGGTTTTACACCGGGGCCGGTTACAAGGGTAGAAGCCAGAGGGTAGGGAAGGTGGTTTGGGGATTTCATAGGGATGAACCAAGAGGTTTCAAAGGTTAGGTGGACAGTGGAAAGACACTCTTGGTGGAGTGGGGAGGATTTCATGAAGGATGGATCTCATTTCGGGGCAGGATTTGAGGAAGTCATATCCCTGCTGGAGAGCAACATTCAGAGTCTGATCCAGTCCCGGGAAGTATCCTGTCACAAGTTGGGCACGTTTTGGGGTTCTTCTGTGAGAAGTTCTCGGTTTGAGAGGATGAGGAAGTGCCTCTGGTTATATGCTTCTGTACCAGGTCGGGAGGGTAGTTGCGGGATGCGAAAGCTGTTTTCAGGTTGTTGGTGTAATGGTTCAGGGATTCAGGACTGGAGCAGTTTCGTTTTCCACGAAGGCCTAGGCTGTAGGGAAGGGACCGTTTGATATGGAATGGGTGGCAGCTGTCATAATGGAGGTACTGTTGCTTGTTGGTGGGTTTGATGTGGACAGACATGTGAAGCTGGCCATTGGACAGGTGGAGGTCAACGTCAAGGAAAGTGGCATGGGATTTAGAGTAGGACCAGATGAATCTGATGGAACCAAAGGAGTTGAGGTTGGAGAGGTAATTCTGGAGTTCTTATTCAATGTGAGTCCAGATCATGAAGATGTCATCAATAAATCTGTACCAAAGTTTGGGTTGGCAGGCCTAGGTAACCAAGAAGGCTTCCACTAAGCAACCCATAAATAGGTTGGCATACGAGGGGGCCATCCTAGTACCCATGGCTGTTCCCTTTAATTGTTGGTATATCTGGCCTTCAAAAGTGAAGAAGTTGTGAGTCAGGATGAAGCTGGCTAAGGTAATGAGGAAAGAGGTTTTAGGTAGGGTGGCAGGTGATCGGCGTGGAAGGAAGTGCTCCATTGCAGCGAGGCCCTGGATGTCCAGGATATTTGTGTATAGGGAAGTGGCATCAATGGTAACAAGGATGGTATCCAGGGGTAACAGACTGGGTAAGGATTCCAGGCATTTGAGAAATTGGTTGGTGTCTTTGATGTAGGATGGGAGACTGCATGTAATGGGTTGAAGGTGTTGATTTACGTAGGCAGAAATACATTCTGTGGGGGCTTCGTAACCAGCTACAATGGGGTGGCCCGAATTTTTGGGTTTGTGAATTTTAGGAAGTAGGTAGAAGGTAGGAGTGCGAGGTGTCAGTGGGGTCAGGAGATTGATGGAGTCAGGTGAAAGGTTTTGTAGGGGTCCTAAGGTTCTGAGGATTCCTTGAAGCTCTGTCTGGACACAAGGAATGGGAATACCTTGGCAAACTTTGTATGTAGTGTTGTCTGAAAGCTGACACAGTCCCCCAGCCACATACTCCCAACGATCAAGTACCACGGTCGTGGAACCCTTGTCAGCCGGAAGAATGATAATGGATCGGTCAGCCTTCAGATCACGGATACCCTGGGCTTCAGCTGTGGTGATGTTGGGAGTAGGATTAAGATTTTTCAAGAAGATTGAGAGGCAAGGCTGGAAGTGAGAAATTCCTGGAAGGTTTGGAGGGGGTGATTTTGAGGAAGAGGAGGTGGGTCCCACTGTGATGGAGGTCAGAACTGTTCCAGGCAGGGCTCAATTTGGATAGTGTCTTCGGGAGTTGGATCATTAGGAGTAGGATCAGGATTGTTTTACTTTGTGTCAAAGGGATATATCCAGCAGAGACTATGAGTGTAGGACAGTAAATCTTTGACGAGGGCAGTTTGGTAGAATGTGGGAGTGGGCTGAAGGTGAGGCCTTTGAATAGGACAGAGGTTTCGGATTGGGAGAGAGGTTTGGAGGAAAGGTTAACTACTGAATTGGGGTGCTGTGGTTCCAGATTGTGTTGACTAGAATTTTGAGGTGTTGTGGGGAGTGGAGCTGGAAGTGGGAGCTCGAGTAGATGGGAGAGACTGGGTCTTTGAGCAATGAGAGGAGGTTGAGGTTTGTTGGAAAGGTTATGGAGCGTGAGTGAGTTGCCTTTCTGGAGGTGGGAAACCAGGAGATTGGATAGTTTTATGAGGTGGAGGGTGGCATGCTGTTCTAATTTGCGGTTGGCCTGTAGGAGGATGCTCTGAACAGCCGGTGTGGATGTGGGAGAGGGAAGATTGAGGACTTTGATTAGGGATAGGAGTTGACGGGTGTGTTCATTGGCTGAGTCGATGTGTAGGTGAAGGATTAGGTGGGTGAGGGCTATGGATTGATATATATATATACACTCCTGGAAATTGATATAAGAACACCGTGAACTCATTGTCCCAGGAAGGGGAAACTTTATTGACACATTCCTGGGGTCAGATACATCACATGATCACACTGACAGAACCACAGGCACATAGACACAGGCAACAGAGCATGCACAATGTCGGCACTAGTACAGTGTATATCCACCTTCCGCAGCAATGCAGGCTGCTATTCTCCCATGGAGACGATCATAGTGATGCTGGATGTAGTCCTGTGGAACGGCTTGCCATGCCATTTCCACCTGGCGCCTCAGTTGGACCAGCGTTCATGCTGGACATGCAGACCGCGTGAGACGACGCTTCATCCAGTCCCAAACATGCTCAATGGGGGACAGATCCGAAGATCTTGCTGGCCAGGGTAGTTGACTTACACCTTCTAGAGCACGTTGGGTGGCACGGGATACATGCGGACGTGCATTGTCCTGTTGGAACAGCAAGTTCCCTTGCCGGTCTAGGAATGGTAGAACGATGGGTTCGATGACGGTTTGGATGTACCGTGCACTATTCAGTGTCCCCTCGACGATCACCAGTGGTGTACGGCCAGTGTAGGAGATCGCTCCTCACACCATGATGCCGGGTGTTGGCCCTGTGTGCCTCGGTCGTATGCAGTCCTGATTTTGGTGCTCACCTGCATGGCGCCAAACATGCATACGACCATCATTGGCACCAAGGCAGAAGCGACTCTCATTGCTGAAGACGACACGTCTCCATTCGTCCCTCCATTCACGCCTGTCGCGACACCACTGGAGGCGGGCTGCACGATGTTGGGGCGTGAGCGGAAGAAGGCCTAACGGTGTGCAGGACCGTAGCCCAGCTTCATGGAGACGGTTGCGAATGGTCCTCGCCGATACCCCAGGAGCAACAGTGTCCCTAATTTGCTGGGAAGTGGCGGTGCGGTCCCCTACGGCACTGCGTAGGATCCTACGGTCTTGGCATGCATCCGTGCATCGCTGCGGTCCGGTCCCAGGTCGACGGGCACGTGCACCTTCCACCGACCACTGGCGACAACATCGATGTACTGTGGAGACCTCACGCCCCACGTGTTGAGCAATTCGGCGGTACGTCCACCCGGCCTCCCGCATGCCCACTATATGCTCTCGCTCAAAGTCCGTCAACTGCACATACGGTTCACGTCCACGCTGTCGCGGCATGCTACCAGTGTTAAAGACTGCGCTGGAGCTCCGTATGCCACGGCAAACTGGCTGACACTGACGGCGGCGGTGCACAAATGCTGTGCAGCTAGCGCCATTCAACGGCCAACACCGCGGTTCCTGGTGTGTCCGCTGTGCCGTGCGTGAGATCATTGCTTGTACAGCCCTCTCGCAGTGTCCGGAGCAAGTATGGTGGGTCTGACACACCGGTGTCAATGTGTTCTTTTTTCCATTTCCAGGAGTGTGTATATATATGATGAGACTTACCAAACAAAAGCACTGGCAGGTCGATAGACACACAAACATACACACAAAATTCAAGCTTTCGCAACAAACGGATGCTTCATCAGGAAAGAGGGAAGGAGAGGGAAAGACGAAAGGATGTGAGTTTTGAGGGAGAGGGTAAGGAGTCATTCCAATCCCGGGAGCGGAAAGACTTACCTTAGGGGGAAAAAAGGACAGGTATACACTCGCACACACACACATATCCATCCGCATATACACAGACAAAAGCAGACATTTGTAAAGGCAAAGAGTTTGGGCAGAGATGTCAGTCGAGGCGGAAGTACAGAGGCAAAGATGTTGTTGAAAGACAGGTGAGGTATGAGCGGCAGCAAATTGAAATTAGAAATGAGCGGAGATTGAGGCCTGGTGGATAGCGAGAAGAGAGGATATGCTGAAGGGCAAGTTCCCATCTCCGGAGTTCTGACAGGTTGGTGTTAGTGGGAAGTATCCAGATAACACGGATGGTGTAACACTGTGCCAAGATGTGCTGGCCGTGCACCAAGGCATGTTTAGCCACAGGGTGATGCTCATTACCAACAAACACTGTCTGCCTGTGTACATTCATGTGAATGGACAGTTTGTTGCTGGTCATGCCCACATAGAAGGCTTGACAGTGTAGGCAGGTCAGTTGGTAAATCACGTGGGTGCTTTCACACGTGGCTCTGCCTTTGCTCGTGTGCACCTTCCAGGTTACAGGACTGGAGTAGGTGGTGGTGGGAGGGTGCATGGGACAGGTTTTACACTGGGGGCGGTTACAAGGGTAGGAGCCAGAGGGTAGGGAAGGTGGTTTGGGGATTTGATAGGGATGAACTAAGAGGTTACGAAGGATAGGTGGATGGCGGAAAGACACTCTAGGTGTAGTGGGGAGGATTCCATGAAGGATGGATCTCATTTCAGGGCAGGATTTGAGGAAGTCGTATCCCTTCTGGAGAGCCACATTCAGAATCTGATCCAGTCCCGGAAAGTATCCTGTCACAAGTGGGGCACTTTTGGGGTTATTCTGTGGGAGGTTCCGGGTTTGAGGAGATGAGGAAGTGGCTCTGGTTATTTGCTTCTGTACCAGGTCGGGAGGGTAGTTACGGGATGCAAAAGCTGTTTTCCTTCCTTATACACAAATATTCCGCATGTCCAGGGCCTTGCTGTGATGGAGCACTTCCTTTTATGCCAATCACCTGCCACCCTACCTAAAACCTCTTTCCTCATTACCTTAGCCAGCTTCATCCTGACCCACAACTTATTCACTTTCGAAGGCCAGACATACCAACAATTAAAGGGAACAGCCATGGGTACCAGGATGGCCCCCTCGTACGCCAACCTATTCATGGGTCGCTTAGAGGAAGCCTTCTTGGTTACCCAGGCCTGCCAACCCAAAGTTTTGTACAGATTTATTGATGACATTTTCATGATCTGGACTCACGGTGAAGAAGAACTCCAGAATTTCCTCTCCAACCTCAACTCTTTGGTTCCATCAGATTCACCTGGTCCTACTCTAAATCCCATGCCACTTTCCTTGACGTTGACCTCCACCTGTCCAATGGCCAGCTTCACACGTCTGTCCACATCAAACCCACCAACAAGCAACAGTACCTCCATTATGACAGCTACCACCCATTCCACATCAAACGGTCCCTTCCCTACAGCCTAGGTCTTCGTGGCAAATGAATCTGCTCCAGTCCGGAATCATTGAACCATTACACCAACAACCTGAAAACAGTTTTCGCATCCCGTAACTACCCTCCCGACCTGGTACAGAAGCATATAACCAGAGCCACTTCCTCATCTCCTCAAACCCGGAACCTCCCACAGAAGAACCCCAAAAGTGCCCCACTTGTGACAGGATACTTTCCGGGACTGGATCAGATTCTGAATGTGGCTCTCCAGCAGGGATACGACTTCCTCAAATCCTGCCCTGAAATGAGATCCATCCTTCATGAAATCCTCCCCACTCCACCTAGAGTGTCTTTCCGCTGTCCACCTAACCTTCGTAACCTCTTAGTTCATCCCTATGAAATCCCCAAACCACCTTCCCTACCCTCTGGCTCCTACCCTTGTAACTGCCCCCGGTGTAAAACCTGTCCCATGCACCCTCCCACCACCACCTACTCTAGTCCTGTAACCCGGAAGGTGTACACGATCAAAGGCAGAGCCACGTGTGAAAGCACCCACGTGATTTACCAACTGACCTGCCTACACTGTGAAGCCTTATATGTGGGAATGTCCAGCAACAAACTGTCCATTCGCATGAATGGACACAGGCAGACAGTGTTTGTTGGTAATGAGCATCACCCTGTGGCTAAACATGCCTTGGTGCACGGCCAGCACATCTTGGCACAGTGTTACACCGTCCGGGTTATCTGGATACTTCCCACTAACACCAACCTGTCAGAACTCCGGAGATGGGAACTTGCCCTTCAGCATATCCTCTCTTCTCGCTATCCGCCAGGCCTCAATCTCCGCTCATTTCTAATTTCAATTTGCCGCTGCTCATACCTCACCTGTCTTTCAACAACATCTTTGCCTCTGTACTTCCGCCTCGACTGACATCTCTGCCCAAACTCTTTGCCTTTACAAATGTCTCCTTGCGTCTGTGTATGTGCAGATGGATATGTGTGTGTGTGCGAGTGTATACCTGTTCTTTTTTCCCCCTAAGGTAAGTCTTTCTGCTCCCGGGATTGGAATGACTCCTTACCCTCTCCCTTAAAACCCACATTCTTTCGTCTTTCCCTCTCCTTCCCTCTTTCCTGACGAAGCAACCGTTTGTTGCGAAAGCTTGAATTTTGTGTGTATGTTTGTGTTATCTTTGTGTGTATGTATATATATATATATATATATATATATATATATATATATATATATATATATAATAGAGGGAAACGTTCCACGTGGGAAAAATATATTTAAAAAGAAAGATGATGGGACTTACCAAACAAAAGCGCTGGCAGGTCGATAGACACACAGACAAACACAAACATACACACAAAATCTAGCTTTCGCAACCAATGGTTGCCTCGTCAGGAAAGAGGGAAGGAGAGGGAAAGACAAAAGGATTTGGGTTTTAAGGGAGAGGGTAAGGAGTCATTCCAATCCCGGGAGCGGAAAGACTTACCTTAGGGGGAAAAAAGGAGGGAAAAAGGGGTGTATACACTCGCACACACACACATATCCATCCTCATATACACAGACACAAGCAGACATTTTCAATGTCTGCTTGTGTCTGTGTATATGAGGATGGATATGTGTGTGTGTGCGAGTGTATACACCCCTTTTTCCCTCCTTTTTTCCCCCTAAGGTAAGTCTTTCCGCTCCCGGGATTGGAATGACTCCTTACCCTCTCCCTTAAAACCCAAATCCTTTTGTCTTTCCCTCTCCTTCCCTCTTTCCTGACGAGGCAACCATTGGTTGCGAAAGCTAGATTTTGTGTGTATGTTTGTGTTTGTCTGTGTGTCTATCGACCTGCCAGCGCTTTTGTTTGGTAAGTCCCATCATCTTTCTTTTTAAATATATATATATATATATATAGATAGATAGATAGATAATAGAAGGAAACATTGCACGTAGGAAAAATATACCTAAAAACAAAGATGATGTGACTTACCAAATGAAGGTACTGGCAGGTCGACAGACACATAAACGAACACAAACATACACACAAAATTCAAGTTTTTGCAACAAACTGTTGCCTCATCAGGAAAGAGGGAAGGAGAGGGAAAGACGAAAGGATGTGGGTTTTAAGGGAGAGGGTAAGGAGTCATTCCAGTCCCGGGAGCGGAAAGACTTATCTTAGGGGGAAAAAGGACGGGTATACACTCGCATACACACACATATCCATCCACACATATACAGACACAAGCAGACATATTTAAAGACATACAAACGAACAAAAACACACACACAAAATTCAAGCTTTTGCAACAAACTGTTGCCTCATCAGGAAAGGTGTCACCATGGGTAGTCCTCTTTGTTCAGTAGTGGCCAGCTTCTTCATGGAATATTTTGAAGCACAGGCACTGGACTAGGTGACTTGTAAACCTAAGGTGTGGTACAGACACATTGATGATTCTTCCAGTGTGTGTTGCCATGGTGAAGAACTGCTCGGTGAGTTCCTAAGACACTTGAACAGCCTTCATGCCAACATAAAATTTTCCATGGAAGTAGAGAAGGACAAAAAACTACGATTTCTAGATGTGCAGATCATGAGAGATGGTGAAAACTTGGGATACAGCTTGTATCGAAAACCAACACACACGGACTGATAGCGGCATAAACTATCAAACCACCACAAGAGCCAGAATAGAGCCATGATTAATACACCCATAATTCAGGTTGATGAATATTTGAGCTACAACACCTCAGATGCAATATGAAACACCTGAAAAGTGTTCTGAGGAGCAATGGGTACCCCACAAGTTATATTAGAAGTGCAACAGAGCCAAACATTTAGTGAAATGACAAATCAGGAAAAGAAATGTCAGGTAAGGCCTTTCTGACATACATTCCCAGAGTGTTGGACAGAATCAGCCATATATTGCACAAACATGGTGTGAAATTGATTTTGAAACTGATGAAGAAGATCAAAGAGTGTCTTAGATTGGCAAAGGAGAAAAGCGACCCATTTCCAATGTCATGCCGCATACCATGCGGTAAAGTTTGTGTCAGAATGACTGGCTGATCAATCACACCAGGAACAAAGAACATAAGTGACATTGCAGTTGGGGCAGGTGGCACAGCATGCACTGTGTAAGACCAACCACATAGTAAAATTTGCCGACATGGAAGTTCTGGCTGTAGACAAGCAGTCATACCCACTTGTTCAGAGAAGCTATTGAAATACAAAACCACTGGAATACCTTCGACGAGAAAGAAGAAACCCTTAAGGTAAATGGACCCTGACTTCTTGTGCTGCAGCAAACAGCCATCACAGGTAGCAAGAGGAGCACCACACTGCAAATGACTGTGGGAAACCCTTGGATGTTGGTACACCAGGTACATATAATCTGCAGCTGTGAGCTCAACTCCGGTTGACCACCAGCAATGGAGAGTGAAGCTCTGACAATGTGAGGTACTCATCAGTAAGATCTTCAGACAAACATCAGCTGAAGAACCTGAGACAGAAGACAATAAGCATTTCCAAGTTACCCTTTAACAGCTTTTCTTTTCCATAGTTGTAGTTTTCTGTGAAATGCTTTAATTTTGTCAGTGAAGGTGAGGATATTTTCTTCTTACCCTTGCATGCTAGTGTTCAAAATGTAGAACTGCTGAAATTCAGGGTGATTATAATTAAAGTTAATCTTTCAAACCACTGTAGTGGTGTCAAATTGCAACGGAATATTATCGGAGAAGGGGGAAGAATTATGGCAGAAGAAACATAAATACTTACAAAATGTAGTGATATGATAGGTAGCACTGTAAGCATCATAATTTAATAGTGGGCAACTACAAATAACAAATGAATCATACAACAATGCCTAAGGTGTAGGTCTGACATTAAATAAACTGTACCATTCAGCATGCATGGGTGTACATGTGTGATACTGTTCGTTACATAAGCCCATCCACCATGGCAAGGTCACATCATGTCAGATGGGAAAAATTGGTTTTTAAATGTCCTGAGGCTAAAAACCACTTAAAAAGCATCAATCACATTGGTTTTTAATTGTCCTGAGGCTAAAAACTGCATAAAAAGAATCAATCACATCAGTTTTTAGTTGTCCTGAGGCCAAAAACTGCATAAAAAGCATTAATCAAAATCAAATCAGATTATTAATTTCCATGTGACTGGCACAAAACATGTTCAATATGCAGTCTACCATTTTCTGCAACAAGTTGAAATTGAGAAACAGAATGTTCCACAAGTGATCAAAGTGTTTCTGGGGCCACATTTAGAATGTGTTGTGCAATGCATGCCTTCAATGCAACTAAACTTACAATCATAGCAGTGAATACAACATCTTTCAGATAGCCCCACAGCCAGAAGTCACACGGATTAAGACCAGGTGATCAGGATGGCCAGGCCATCGGGAAATGGTGGCTGATCATTCTAGCATTTCCGAAATGGCACTTCAGCAGCTGCTTAACAGGATTTGCAATGTGCAGAGCTGTGCCATCTTGCACAAAAATAATCCCATTCACACATCCAACATGCTTTTGAAAAAGACAGTCATAGTGCTTACCAGTGAAGGTACAGGTAACAGAACTGGAAGTACCCGTCCCTTCAGTAAAATATTGTCCTATGATAAATGATGCCAAAAGCCCTCACACACAGTGACCTTTTCAGGGTGAAGTGGTACTGTTTGACTTGTGTGTGGATTTTCCATTGTCCATATTCGACAATTCTGTGCTTTGACATATTCTGTCAGATGGAAGTGGGCTTTGTCTGTCCACAAAATCTTCCACTGCCAATTGTTGTCCACTTCCATGCAAGTAAGAAATTCTAAAGCAAAGGACTCTCTTGCTGGCAGGTCAAAAGGAAGCAACTTGTGCACATGGGTAATTTTGAATGGATAACAAAGAAGGAAGTTTCTTAGGATTTTATGCACTGTGTTCTGGTGTGTCCAATATTTGGGCAATTCTCCATGCACTACACGTTTGCACACAACCACTCATCTCCTCCTGCAATGCTGTGGCAACTGCTTCCACTAATGTCAAATCAATTAATTTCTTCCCTCTATCAGGTTGCACACCAAAAGAGACCATCTTTTCAAATTTCCAGATCATTTTATTCAAACCCACGGCAGTCACTGGACCAACACCTTTTTTCAAACCCTTCAGTATCTGGAATTCTGCAGAGCAATGTGCGCACAGCCGTCATTCTTGTAATACAGCTTTACAAGCAGAGAGTGATCCTGCATTGATGCAGTCATGGTGAATGTCACAGATGTAAAAGGAGGAAAAGCTTTTGTATAAGTACATGGTGAAAGACCCGCAGGATATCGTAAAACTAAGATTTATTAAAAACCAACGAAATGAAACACTGATATACCATAAGCATTGGCAAAGATGTTAATTATGAATGCGCAGTGAGGCACAGACAAAGGGGGGGGGGGGGGGGGGGGGAATCATACAATTTTTTGCACAATTTTGTTTTTGCACACTCTCTTGTATGTAGAAGTTCTGTTAAGTAGTGCTGTGCAGAGGATGACGGGCTACAATTAGTTCCTATCACACATGTTTGAAATAAAGAAGAAATTTGATAGCAGTATTAAGTGCTTTTTATCCAACTGAAACCAAGAAAGGAGAATTTTCTTAATTATGACAAGTGCTGGTGTACCAGGAAGTCCGCTGCCTGCAAATACAATTGAAGAAGTAAGAAACACAGTCCGATAGCCTACAGAACATTTTGGATAACACAATGATGTTACATCAATTTAAAATGTGTTTTCATATCATACTTAATAATATTTATTTAATTTATTTTATTTTATTTTTTTTTTTTATTACTACAACACGACTGTCAACTTGTGTGCCAGGACTTTAGGGCACCGGTTTTGAGTAGGGTTTTTTAATTATGGTTATAGTAAGAATTTCTGTGATATTGTTATTGGTCATAAAACTAATTGCCTGTATTTTCTGTTTGCATCAATCACAATGGGGAAGAAGTAAAGCAAAAAGGCAAAATTGAGGAGAAAATTTTTGAAAGGAATCAGGATTGGACCCAGGTCACATCAAATTTTCCATAGTAAGCTGTTTTGTTTGACACAGAAAAGGTAGGATGGCTACACAAGTTGCTTGCATAGTTATGCTTGGTAGCACCTCTTTTGATGTAGATGGAGGCCTTTTCCTCATTATTCCCTTCCTTGAATTTTATTTGTGAGAAATTTACAGGAGTTATTCAGTGTGATACATATTGTCAGAAAAACATAAAGAATTTCAGTACAATAGGTTGCACATGATAATAGACATAAAACAGGCTTTGACATTATGTAAATTACATTTATCATGTGTAATAATTAGTGTATGAAATTTTAACATTTTTGTGAAAATTTTATTTTTTGCATTTTCATAACGTGGCTGAAAAATATATGTCCATTGTTGATAGCATAGCAAAACTACAATAAGCCAAGATGGCATAGAATAAGTGATCAAACAAATGAAGTTCAGGCACCATGCATGCCTACTGCAGAGGGTTTAAGTAGATCAGAGATGAGTGTCACAGGTGTGACAAATGATAGCGATGCTCCACAGCAGAATAACCTTGGTGACACAATGTTTACAATTGACAAGACAATGTCACACATCTTCTAGAGCAACATATCACTCATGAATGAAACATTGGAGAGTGAGAGAGTGAGAGAAAGTACAGCTGATGGCAATCATAGTAGTACAACTGAAGCACTACTGTGGGAGTTATTATCTAACACAAACATGAAATTTGATGATATGAAATAAAATATGAACACCAATTTCAGTGATATGATACAGGGTATGAATACCAAAATTAAAAATTTGACACATTAGCTGAACACTGTCACACAAGATATGAACACAGTAAAACAACAACAAAACACTGTTACACAAGATCTAAATACACTGAAGCAAGAACAAAAACAAGTATTCAAGGATTTTCAAAACACAGTCTCACAGAAATTCGTTGACTTAGCCAAAACTTTTCACACTGAAATTGATGAAAAATTGAATGATATGAAAAAACAGGTAAAGCATGAAATACTATCTAAAGTTCACAGGAACATTATGGAGCTAAAACGGAAAGTAGATTCTTTTAAAGACCATTATGATCGAGTAGAGCAACAGATAAAGAAAATCACAGATGCAAACACAGACAGTGAAGCCACACAAAACCTGTTGGTTTCGACAGCAAAAAAGGTAACCACCGTCATTAACAAACTAAGCAGAGACTGTGAAGGTGTACCTTTAACTGTAAAAGAGCTCACTTTAAGCATAGCAATATTAGAAGTTGACTCAGCATATGCTAAGAAGGAGAGACAGAAGATAAATGAAAATCTGAGTGATATTATTAGTCAAGCCAAAGCAGGTACATTAGATATGGGTAATGCCATTGCAGAGAAATTTGTAACCGATTGAAAGCTATTCACAGTTGTAGCAGAAAAGGCTATTCAGAAAAAAGAAAATGAAATAGCAAACAAGGCAAACATTAATCTACAAGCTGCGGAAAATAGGATCTGCAATCTTTTAGAAAAAAATATTACCGTATCTCGAAATATGCATCTAAATAATACACAGGCTACAGTGAACAAACCACAACCTGTTGGTATTCATCCACAAATTGTTACAAGTCCCACAGCAGGTACCAGCGACAGTTGTAGAGTGCAAAATGTAAACATACCCAAAACTCCAATATGTGAGCAATTACAGGTAACTACAATAACCACATAAATACAACTGAAAATGCCATATATCTATAAACTATTTTTGCAGGCAATGGTTTGCTGAGACATTGAAATTTTTCTACATTCACTACCGGAGGCAAAAGAATGAATCGTGTAGTATTTATCAGTGCTTTCCATCATGTATTTCCAAGCAACTGGACAGAAACACAGAAAATCATTTGGGATATGTGCAAGGTGACATTCTTTTATGGGCTACTGAAGTGGCTGAATGTTGCAGTACTCATTTCCAATTTAGATGAGCTTTCTTTGACAAATACTGGCCTGAGGCAGTGCAAGAAAGACACAGACACAAGGTTTTCAACCCCACATCATTCAGTGGCAAATACGGTAGCCTACATGGATACTTTGAAAAATACGTGAACAACACATGCTACTGGACAAACTCAGTATCACAGGTAGATGAGTTAAAATTTTTTTAAAAGACATTTACCATTGAACATTAGAGTCCGCCCCCGGTAGCTGACTGGTCAGTGCGACACAATGTCAATCCTCAGGGCCCGGGTTCAATTCCAGGCTGGGTTGGAGTTTTTCTCTGCTCAGGGACTGGATGTTGTGTTGTCCTAATCATCATCATTTCATCCCCATTGACATTCAAGTTGCCAAAGTGTCATCAATTGGAAAGACTTGCACCCAGCAAACAGTCTACTCAATGCAACGGGAGGCCCTAGTCACATGACACAATACAATACTATTGCACATTAGAGAAAAATCAGTCACAATGCCAGAGAATGGCACTGAGTATTTTCTGTCAGTGCCTGATTCCATCGACTTAATCTATGAGGAAAGACCTGTACCCAATAGAGCAACAGAAAACCTGCCACAACAACAACAGGGTTATGTAAATTAGTCAGTAAAATATGATCTAAACACACAGCAAGGATGGTACACACAACAGCAAAGTTACATACCTAGAAGTGAAGAATACAATAATGAGAATGGATAAAACAAATGTAAAAGATATTTTCAAAAACAACAGGGGTAATTTCAATGCATGAGCAAATTACAATTCACCATCACAAGACCCCCTCCTGAATGTGAATAGAAACAGTCAGCCGCAGCAGTGGCCAATGCATGGCAACAATGCCATGTCTTACACTGTACTGCAGCTGACCTTTGGGCAGCAAAATAACTGCACAGCAGCTAATGACACAAATTGTTGAAGTACACATACAATGTAACTACACATAATTTCTCCAAGTAATCAATTAAGTCAAACTACCATCAGAAAACACTAAGCCATGCTATTGACCTCTCTGAGAGTGGAGTCAAAGCGAGATTACAAACATGATTAATAAGGTTTGACAAACAAGATGACATCAAGGATGATTTGTATCAGCATGAGTTAGATATAGTAGATAAAGGTTTAGGAAGAACAAATACAAGCAATCATTAAGATGAAAATATTTAATATTGTCACACACTAAATTTTAGATACAGGTTCAACTACCAATCTAATGTCAAATGCACTTGTTTTTGTGAATTGTAGAAGAGAGGAAAATTCCCAACATTTCCTGTACAAAATTGCAAGGTGCAAACTGGTACAGGTATTAAGACCAAATTGGCGAAGCACAAGGCATTTATTACATTACAAACTGAACATTTTAGAGTGAAGTGCAACTTTCTTATAATTGACAAAGTTATAGTTAATTGTCTTATTGGAATGGACACATTTAGAACACACAAAATACATATTGACATAGGTAATAGTAAATGCCACTTTTATGTAAAGGATAAGATTTTTTCTATCGTTTTAGTCAAAACACCTGATGAAAGTAACAAAAAGAAATCAGAGTCAAAAGTAACAGTACAATATTTCTTTTCAGCTATACGTTTCACAAACGAATCTGATACTGGACAAGAAGCAAACAGTGAGACTAGTTACAAAATGGTAGAGCGGAAACTAAGTGAATCACAGGTACTAAATGATATGAAATGACAAGAACTGTCTAACTTGTTATTTAAGTATGTAAATGTTTTCAGTAAGGAGCCAGGAGTAACCAAAGTCTATGAATATTAATTTGAAGTCTATCCACATGAGACACTTTGTGTAATGTCAGATCCTATTCCATGGGCAAAATGAGAGGATGTGAAGGAAGAGCTCAACAATATGATTAAATGGGGAATTATACAATCTTCATTTTCACCCTATTGTATTCCAATATTACCAGTAAGTAAACCAGATGGTTTTGTGAGATAGTTCTTGATGCTAGAGGTATCAACAAGTTTTTAGTGCCAGTATGCATTAGACCAGACAACTTGGACAAACAGCTTCTAAAGTTTTACAATATAAAATATTTCAGTATACTTGATCTCAAGATGTCCTACTGGCAGATAAAGCTCCATGAAGAAAGTAGAAAGTATACAGCATTTGTTTGTGGTGACAGAAGTTACATATTCCATGTTCTACATTTTGGACTGAAAATTAGTGCAGGAGTGTTTATATTTGCACTGGACAAGGTTTTGGGACCAGAATTGCTTAGAAAAGTCACTGTTTATGTAGATGACATGCTAACAGCCACACACTATTGATTAGAACATATCAGGCTCATTGAACATGTGCTTCAACAATTTGCAGATTACAGAGTAAAAGCTAATTTAAAAAAGTCTAGTTTTGGAAAGGTGCAAGTCAAATTTTTAGGACATGTTGTGTCAGAGCAAGGTATATTACCTGATCCAAAAAAACTTGATACCATACGTAACTGTCCAGTTCCAACGAATAGAAAAAACTAAAACCTTTTTTAGGACTAGTATCTTTTTTTTTGTAATTTTGTGTCACAACAACTGATGAACAGTAATCCGTTGCTCAACTTGTTACTAAAAAATTGTCTTTAGTTATGAGATGAAAAGTGTCAGGAGGACTTTAATAACAATTAAGCAGGCATTAGTCAATGCAAACATTCTTAGCCACCCTGAATTGTCCAAGGATTTTTGTCTATGCACAGATGCCTCATTTCAAGGGCTGGGGGCATGCTTGTTCCAGATGCAAGAGGAAGAAAGTAAGGAAGTTCACAGGCTAGTCACACATTATCAGAAACAGAAAGATCTTCCTCTGTGTCAGACTTGGAAAGCTTAGCGGTAATATGGGCATTTAAAAAGCTTGAATATTTTCTGTGGGGCAAGAATACCAAAGTTTACTATGACCATTAGTCACTGTCATTTCTTTTAACATGTAAACTCTTGCACTGTAGATTAGCTAGGTGGTGTCTATATTTACAAGAACTCAATTTCAAAATCACAGCTAATGTGTGATATTCGCAGGTATGAGTAGGATAGACATGGCATAAAAACAGCATTATGGTTGGTGAAAGTACTTTCAATTTGATCATAAACCATCATCTTGGAACAGAGTGTGCCTGTTATTATATATTGTGAACAGACATATACTTGTGTGTTATGGATATTGAGATTTGAACGGCAGAAAATCCTAAGAAATTTTGGTCTTATATCAAAGCGGTAAGTGGATCAAAACAAAATGTTCAGACACTCTGTGACCAAAATGGTACTGAAACAGAATATGACAGACTAAAGGCCGAAATACTAAATGTCTTTTTCCAAAGTTGTTTCACAGAGGAAGATTGCACTGTAGTTCCTTCTCTAGATTGTCGCACAGATGACAAAATGGTAGATATCGAAATAGATGACAGAGGGATAGAGAAACAGTTAAAATCGCTCAAAAGAGGAAAGGCCTCTGGACCTGATGGGATACCAGTTCAATTTTACACAGAGTATGCGAAGGAATTTGCCCCCCTTCTTGCAGCGGTGTACCGTAGGTCTCTAGAAGAGCGTAGCGTTCCAAAGGATTGGAAAAGGGCACAGGTCATCCCCGTTTTCAAGAAGGGACATCGAACAGATGTGCAGAACTATAGACCTATATCTCTAATGTCGATCAGTTGTAGAATTTTGGAACACATATTGTGTTCGAGTATAACGACTTTTCTGGAGGCTAGTAATCTACTCTGTAGGAATCAGCATGGGTTTCGAAAAAGACGGTCATGTGAAACCCAGCTCGCGCTATTCCTCCACGAGACTCAGAGGGCCATAAACATGGGTTCACAGGTAGATGCCGTGTTTCTTGACTTCCGCAAGGCGTTCGATACAGTTCCCCACAGTCATTTAATGAACAAAGTAAGAGCATATGGACTATCAGACCAATTGTGTGATTGGATTGAGGAGTTCCTAGATAATAGGATGCAGCATGTCATTCTCAACTCTTCCGAAATAAGAGTGATTTCAGGTGTGCCGCAGGGGAGTGTCATAGGACCGTTGCTATTCACAATATACATAAATGACCTTGTGGATGACATCGGAAGTTCACTGAGGCTTTTTGCAGATGATGCTGTGGTGTATCGAGAGGTTGTAACAATAGAAAATTGTACTGAAATGCAGGAAGATCTGCAGCGAATTGACGCATGGTGCAGGGAATGGCAATTGAATCTCAATGTAGACAAGTGTAATGTGCTGCAAATACACAGAAAGATAGATCCTTTATCATTTAGCTACAAAATAGCAGGTCAGCATGACGCATGGTGCAGGGAATGGCAATTGAATCTCAATGTAGACAAGTGTAATGTGCTGCGAATACACAGAAAGATAGATCCTTTATCATTTAGCTACAAAATAGCAGGTCAGCAACTGGAAGCAGTTAATACCATAAATTATCTGGGAGTACGCATTAGGAGTGATTTAAAATTTAATGATCATATAATGTTGATTGTCGGTGAAGCAGATGCCAGACCGAGATTCATTGGAAGAATCCTAAGGAAATGCAATCCGAAAACAAAGGAAGTAGGTTACAGTATGCTTGTTCGCCCACTGCTTGAATACTGCTCACCAGTGTGGGATCCGTACCAGATAGGGTTGATAGAAGATATAGAGAAGATCCAACGGAGAGCAGCGCGCTTCGTTACAGGATCATTTAGTAATCGTGAAAGCGTTATGGAGATGATAGATAAACTCCAGTGGAAGACTCTGCAGGAGAGACTCTCAGTAGCTCGGTACGGGCTTTTGTCAAAGTTTCGAGAATGTACCTTCACCGAAGAGTCAAGCAGTATATTGCTCCCTCCTACGTATATCTCGCGAAGAGACCATGAGGGTAAAATCAGAGAGATTAGAGCCCACACAGAGGCATACCGACAATCCTTCTTTCCACAAACAATACGAGACTGGAATAGAAGGGAGAACCGATAGGGGTACTCAAGGTACCCTCCGCCACACACTATCAGGTAGTTTGCGGAGTATGGATGTAGATGTAGATATATCAGGAAAATGCACAACTGAGAGAGGAGGGCGCGAGATAATGCGACCCAGAATTTGGAAGTGACAGATGAGGGGAATGAAATTGGATATAATCCACATGAGGAGGTAACTAGGAAACCAATTATGGACCAACAATCGCATAATGTGAGTGAGGAAAATCTTGGTGAAGGTGTTCCAAATGTTACGAATTAGGACAGCAATCACGTAATTTAAGTGATAGTAATACACTCCTGGAAATGGAAAAAAGAACACATTGCCACCGGTGTGTCAGACCCACCATACTTGCTCCGGACACTGCAAGAGGGCTGTACAAGCAATGATCACACGCACGGCACAGCGGACACACCAGGAACAGCGGTGTTGGCCGTCGAATGGCGCTAGCTGCACAGCATTTGTGCACCGCCGCCGTCAGTGTCAGCCAGTTTGCCGTGGCATACGGAGCTCCATTGCAGTCTTTAACACTGGTAGCATGCTGCGACAGCGTGGACGTGAACCGTATGTGCAGTTGACGGACTTTGAGCGAGGGCGTATAGTGGGCATGCGGGAGGCCGGGTCGACGTACCACCAAATTGCTCAACACGTGGGGCGTGAGGTCTCCACAGTACATCGATGTTGTCGCCAGTGGTCGGTGGAAGGTGCACGTGCCCGTCGACCTGGGACCGGACCGCAGCGACGCACGGATGCACGCCAAGACCGTAGGATCCTACGCAGTGCCGTAGGGGACCGCACCGCCACTTCCCAGCAAATTAGGGACACTGTTGCTCCTGGGGTATCGGTGAGGACCATTCGCAACCGTCTCCATGAAGCTGGGCTACGGTCCCACACACCGTTAGGCCGTCTTCTGCTCACGCCCCAACATCGTGCAGCCCGCCTCCAGTGGTGTCGCGACAGGCGTGAATGGAGGGACGAATGGAGACGTGTCGTCTTCAGCGATGAGAGTCGCTTCTGCCTTGGTGCCAATGATGGTCGTATGCGTGTTTGGCGCCGTGCAGGTGAGCGCCACAATCAGGGCTGCATACGACCGAGGCACACAGGGCCAACACCCGGCATCATGGTGTGGGGAGCGATCTCCTACACTGGCCGTACACCACTGGTGATCGTCGAGGGGACACTGAATAGTGCACGGTACATCCAAACCGTCATCGAACCCATAGTTCTACCATTCCTAGACCGGCAAGGGAACTTGCTGTTCCAACAGGACAATGCACGTCCACATGTATCCCGTGCCACCCAACGTGCTCTAGAAGGTGTAAGTCAACTACCCTGGCCAGCAAGATCTCCGGATCTGTCCCCCATTGAGCATGTTTGGGACTGGATGAAGCGTCGTCTCACGCGGTCTGCATGTCCAGCACGAACGCTGGTCCAACTGAGGCGCCAGGTGGCAATGGCATGGCAAGCCGTTCCACAGGACTACATCCAGCATCTCTACGATCATCTCCATGGGAGAATAGCAGCCTGCATTGCTGCGAAAGGTGGATATACACTGTACTAGTGCCGACATTGTGCATGCTCTGTTGCCTGTGTCTATGTGCCTGTGGTTCTGTCAGTGTGATCATGTGATGTATCTGACCCCAGGAATGTGTCAATAAAGTTTCCCCTTCCTGGGACAATGAATTCACGGTGTTCTTATTTCAATTTCCAGGAGTGTATTATTGGTGTGGAGGTGACAGGAGAATTAGATCTGAGTAAAGGTAACAGGAGTCTAGACGTGCTCCTGTTACACAGGAAAGTGTGAATCTTACAACAAATATTACAGAGCTTAAAGATGATGATATTATTAAATTCCCAAAATGAAAAGTTTGAAGTTAAATTTGATTCCTAAACTGATTTTCTTTTATTTATTTTATTTATATACTTGTTCCATAGATCTGTACATGTGAGCAAGTCACTCAGATGTGGAACATGTCAATGTACATAATAAAATACATACAATAAAGACATTGTTATAGTATTAATAACAGTGCACAAAAGTCATACTTATTAGCTTAAAAACTAGTCAACATAAATGTGAAGATAGCAGTTTCATATTTAGGGAATTATTGCATCTATTTTAACCTTGAACAGTAATCAAAACTTCCCACTTTGGGTTTAAAAGTGACCCAAAAATGGAAATGAGAAAATCAGGAATTTTTACATTAGGGCATTATTACATTAGTTTAACAGTAAACAGTGTCTAAAAATTTAAAAACATCTTTCCAATCTGGGTTTTACTTATTTCTCTGAAAGAATTCCTCTAGTGAATAAAGTGAGGTCTCAAGTAAATAATTTTTCAAGCTACGTTTAAATACTGATGTACTACTCCTTATACTTTTGATGCTGTTGGGTAGGGAATTGAAAATTTTCGTTCCAGCGTACTTTACCCCTTTCTGAATAAGTGTCAAGTTCTTTAACTCACAATGGAAATCCTATTTTCTTCTGGTGTTATGTTCATGATGTAGGCAATTCGTTTCATAAAGAGTGGGGTTATTTATTATGAAGCACATCAGTGAATATATGTACTGAGATGTTGATATGTGACACTCAGGTGAAAGTGTGACACTCAATGTGAAATCAACACTAAGAAAGTGAGTGCATGCATGTGCAATGATAGTATCTAGCATATTGACCGTTAGCGTCTAGCTCTTAACCACCAAATTAGCCAGTGCACCAGCGTGAAACCCAGTGGCGAGATTGGAGCAAACTGAACATTACTGTTAGCACACTAAATTCAGATATGTAATGGACTATCATATTATGTATATAATCTTTTAATTCCTTGTAGAAATTTAATAGCCATAGGAATAGCTGCCATATCCAGTCCATTAAATAAAAGGTAAGCCAACAAATTAAGGCATTGGATCCTATTGGTGAATGTCAATACATACAAAAACAAAACAAAAAAAAAAACTGTACATCTCCATACCACGTCAATGTACAATGTGGGGGCATTTGTATAAGTACATGATGAAAGACCCCCAGGATACTGTAAAATTAAGATTTATTAAACAAAACAAAAAAAAAAAAAAAAAAAAAAAAAAAAAAAAATGAAACACTGATCGATCATAGGTGTAGGCAAAGACATTAATTATGAATGTGCGGTAAGGTGCAGACAAACGAAAAACAAAATTCGTGCAATTTTTTTGTACATTATTTTATTTTTACACTCTCTCTTATATGTAGAAGTTCTGTCAAGTAGTGCCATGCAGAGGATGGTGGGCTACAATTATATTCTACCACACAATAAGAAATAAATTTGCTACCAGTATTAAGTATTTCTTATTTAAGTGAAACCAAGTAAGGAGGATTTTCTTAATTAAGACAAATGCCATTGTACCAGAGAGTCCGCTGCCTACAGCTACAATTGAAGAAGTAAGAAACAAAGTCTGATAGCCTACAGAACATTTCTAATAATGCAATCATGTTATACCAATTTAAAAAGTGTTTTCATATGCATACTTAATAACACTTAGTAATATTTATTTATTTTTTATTATTACAACACACCATGCATGTGGCATGTTTATACCAACTTCAGTGGGTCGTGCGTTTGACAGGTATTTCATTTACATATTCTGCACATACAGTGCCATCTATTGATCAGTTTTCACACTATTTTTTTTCTTCTGCCATACGTTTTCGCCCTTCTCTGATAACATTCTGTTGCAATTTGATGTCATTCTGACCGGTGTTGTTATTTCCACAACATTTTGGATGTTTAACTTTAATTATAATCAATCTGTGTATCAGCCAAATTATGCAATCTGGCAATCCAAAATTCACTTTGCAGGAGGTTTCAAAAATGCAAATGTTTTATTTCTTCAAAAAACATGAGAAGTTCTTGTCATAGCTCATGCACATGGGTAAGTACTATCTCCCTCAACAACCAACTTACTTCCGTGTGGAAAATCAAAGAGTTTCAAATAAACAGGTTATGACAGGTCGTTTTTTTTTTTTTTTTTTTTTTTAAAAGGAAAGAAAAAAAATTACCATCTGAACTACTTGCTCTGACACTTTTCTCAATTTTTCTTGCAATGTTTTTGCTGTTAAAGCCTCCCTATGAGGAAAGCAAAGAGTTATGATAACATCTTCATTTCGTTTCTTTTCTTTTTTTAGTTTTTATCCCCCCCCCCCCCCAAAAAAAATGAATAAGCCCTTGATACAGCTTACCATTGAAGGGGAGTCATCTGTACAAATGCCTACACATGACTTCCATGTTAACTACCACTCATTAAGATAATAATTTAAAATGTTGAAAACATCATCACCTTTAGCAGACACACATAATTCTTTGCAAAAAAGGAAACTCATTTACTATTTGATCTTGATTAATGAAATGGGCAAATGCTAAGGGTTTTGATTGGTTGGTAATGTCTGTTGATTCATCAACTTGCAATGCAAAGTTTGTGCTTGAGTTTAATACTGCATACATTTTCTCTCAATATCAGTAGACATTTCTATAATATGCCTGTGAACTATATCATTCAACAAAGGAATCTTGCTTATTTTCATAGCTGCTTCATTTCCTAGCAACATCATGACCATTTTTGGAAAGCAGGCAAAATAAGTGATTCACCTATAGTATGAGCTTTCATACTCTCTGCTATTAGTTCAGAGACGTTGTAGGAAGTGATCAGAGCTTTATCAGAAACAGACATTACACTTTTAAAAGAATTTGCTGCTCTTGTTTGCTGTTCACACAATTTCATGAAATATAAGGTGTACAACTTTGCTTCCACCATTTTTTCCCCAACATTTGAGGCTTTAATGAAAAAAATTGGTTACACATGTATCATTCAAAGTATTTCCCACCACTGGCCACAACTTTCTCCCATCTTTTAGGCAGTGTACTAATCTAGTGTCAAAAAAAAGTTGTTCATCTTTTGAAGTTATCCACGAATCGATCCAATTTATGACTTCTTCATGAGATCAGAAGTGTTAGTCAGCCAGGCCATGCACCATTGATCTAAGCAGTTGGTAGTCAGAGGGAGCAAAGTCTGAAGAATATGGCAGGTCAAGTAGGACTTCCTATTTTCATGTATCCAAGTATGCTTTGACCTATTTTGCAATGTGGGGTTGAGAGTTGTCATGCTGCAAAATCACTTTATCATGTGTCACGCTGTATAGCGGCCGTCTGTCTTTTAATGCTCTGCTTAAACACATTAATTGTGTTTGATAATGAGCACCTGTGATTGTTCCACTTGGTTTTAACACCTCATAGTACACAACTCTGCGCTGGTCCCACCAAATGCAGTGTATGATCTTGCAGCCATGAATATTCAGTTTGGCAATCAACATGGAAGCATGCCCAGGATATCCCCATGATTTTTTGCATTTAGAGTTATCACAATGAACCCATTTCTCATCCACAGTCACAATGCAATGCAGAAATCCCTTCCGTTTTTGCCTCTGAAGCAACTGTTCACAAACACACAAACGCCATTCAACATCTCTTGGTTTCAGCTCACACGGGACCCAAGTTCCTTCTTTCTGAATCATGCCCACAGCCTTGAGACATTTTGAAATGGCTTGCTATGTCACTCCCACTAATCGTACCAGTTCTTCTTGAGTATCACATGAGTATCCACTCAGCAATGTCTCCAATTCTGCATCTTTGAAAACATTCTCTCTTCCACCACTATGCCTATCTACGGTGTTAAAATCACCATTCTTGAAGTGTTGGAACAACTCCTTGAGAGCATTTGATGTGACTCAGCTGCTGTTTTATTCATATTGAGACAAAACAGTAACACCTCCCACAAATGACTAGAATTAGACTTGTAAACTGACATTTTGAATCAAGAACAGCTTTATGATGCAGACACAAATCAACTAATGTTTGAATGAGGTTATGTTGACTGAGGTCCAAGCTAACTGCCTGATGCCTGCGATCTGTTTCTTTTGACTGCTACTTACCATTGCCGCCACCTATCGGCAAATGGCAGAAGCAAAGTTGTACACCTTGTAGCTTACAGGTTCATCATGCAAGTATGAATGTGCTTTATATCCACATACTAAACATTGTGGGAAAGGATAACAATCCAAGTGAAACCACAGCTTAAGTAACTTTCATTGTACTTTCCTTTTTTACTTGCAATTAGCGTTTCTTCACTTCCAGAATTGGATTCTTTGATGGCATGCTTGTTTTTCAGAAATCTGTCCATTTTATTTGATTGTATTTTACATATAATTTCCACTTTTGAAAACAAACAGTATGATATACACTAAATGTGAGCTCCATGTACACTACTGTCATAACACCTGAAAGCTCTGTGATAACATCAGGTGCACAACAATGGAAATGCGTTTCCTTCTGGCCATGGATTCTTGTGCCACCACAGGTTAACAGTGCTGCCAATGATAATTTTCAGTTCTGTTACTCTTGCTGGAAGGTTCTGTCATGAATGCACAGGATCATTAAACTGCAGTGGAAATGATGGTCAGAAGTAGCAAGGCTTCATGAACAATGACAATCACGTTCACATGTGCTACTCATCTGTAACAAAGCACACAAAATGAAATTATTTTAGACACAGGTATATTTTACACACAAAAGTGAAAAGGATTTGCTAAAAGTGAATTATTCCTATCAAAAATTGTGAAATTAAGGTAAGAGTATTGTAATGCAGTTCTAGTGCAAAGAGCTGAAGAAAATGTCATTTGAGGCATTTATTAGTTATGAATGTTCATGAACCAATATGTTGTAAGAAACTAGTCCATAGTTGCAGTCTTGAACTGCAAGTTTTTTACAATATATAAAGAAAGTTAGTGTGTTGGCCACACCAAACTTTACAATGGATAAAGTGTTACATTTATAAATACAGCTGCATGCACTATGAAATGAATTAATTACTCCCATCACTGCACATTGTTATGATTGTAGCAATGTGACAATTATCTGACCACTCTCTTTCTCGAAATCACAGCATTCTGCCATTCAAATAATTATTCCTCAGTGGGAATTACACTTTCCTTAGAATTCTTACACTTCTTGGTGGTGTAAAGAATGACCTTGATGGGCCAGCAATTGCTTCATCCTCACTCATTATTTAAATATACCTTTGCCCAGTTCCCAAACAGCTGCTATTGTTAGATAGCTAAGATCAGCAGTAATGGAAGAGAGAAGACAGTTGGCATGAAACATTCTGAATACTGTTGACACTATAAGGAGAATAAGCCACCTTATTTCCTTAACCAAACTGAACTATTTGACAAAACTTAAGGACTTGTTCCATATTATATCAGTCATGAAATGGATAAAATTGAGTAGCTATATGTTCTTTTATATTTGGCCATATATTTTCCTAAAATGTTACAGGGTGTACCCATAAACGTTCTAGGGCACACCAGTGCACCATGGTGCACACTTTGAGAACCACTGCTCTAACCTGTTACTTTTTCTAGTAATGATTATTTTTATAATCTACTTCAGTAATTATTTTGGCAACAATTTCATTTAATCTCACAGCTACAGATTACCCAAAGCCCTGAATTTTAATATCAGTTTGAGGTTGCATTTCCTGAGCAGTGGTTTCTACATTACCTATCCTTTCCTCACAACTATCTGTCCTCACAACTATCTGTCCTATGTCCACCTGTTTTGTTACTTCTTCAATTGTTTTGTGGTCTATAAATTCCATTACCTCTTCCTCCAACACCTCTTTTAATGACTTACACATTATAACAGCATTTTTGTCTAATTTCCTGTCCAGTTGTTATCTGTTAGTGTTTGTATTTAGTTTCCAACACCTCTATTGACTGATTTAAATGAGTTGTCAGTCCTGTTTTAATTGATTTGCCTTTTGCCTGGTTTGATTTTATTTAGTATCCAAAGCCTGTATTAACTGGATTTGTCAACTAAATTTCACATCTACAGTTTGTGTAGCTTGACTAAATTTCACATCTGCAGTTTGCATAGTTTGATTACATTTTGTATCTACAGTTTGCATAGTTTGCTTTTGCTTTTGTATTGGCAGACTAAATTGTGTCTGCATTTGTGACGACATTGCCTGCAACATGCTCATTATTGGATTATTCTTATCCAAGATGTTCAGACCTACTCCCATTTTCACTGTTCCTACTTCAATAGGATACATAACTGCCTTGCCTACCACTTTTTGATCTGAATCAACTTTTTTCTGCTTTATATTCAAATATATTCAGATATGTAATTGAATCCTCTGCACTACCCTTGTCGAAATCTATCAGCTCTTGGTTCACTGTTATAAATTCTATGCCCTCTGTACTTCATGGATTGTCTTCAATGCTGTTCATGTTTGTATTACCACCAATGACATTCATTTTGTCTACATCTCCTAGTAGTCTATGCTCCTCTCCTAGTGACTGCTTGTCTGCCATCTTGAAAAACTTTCTAGTGTTACTCAGTCAAAATAAGCAATTACTTTTTAAAATGTTTGTACTCACATTTACTAACTTCAAATTAATCTGTGAACACTTCCTGTAGACTGTTCTTACCTAAAACCTCTTTAAAAGTTTGAAAATGGCTCCCAATTTTGTTTTGCTAAAATTTGCAAAATCTTTGCAAGACTTGCCTAAAATTTCACTAAACATTATCCCCATGTAAGGAAGTCCTACAACCAGGAAACCACATGCAGTGCCCCACCCAGTTCTCTCCTTATATGGATCATTTTTGCCTATAAAGACAATGGTTGGTGATAGGACTTGTAACTATAATGGATGGACCCTTGAGTGCAGTAAGACTGGGTGCTGATTTCACTAACAGCTCTAAACACTGCAGAGCTAAGCTCTTACCAGACAACCTTTAATTTTGAATAGTTGAAACTGATATAGTAACTTGACAAGCAAACAAGGGGGAGGAGAGCACACCTTTCTTTAACATTATTTTTACACAGAATTGACCAATGACTGGAAATGAGTTTTTACACTGATGTTTCATGATAATTTTCAATGTGAAGAATTTTTGAACAGATAGTACTTCAATGCATTGTAACAAAAACACTATCCTGCAGTTTTTTTGAAACATAAATTTAGTTTGTCACACATCATGAATCAGTACAGTCATATATTCCAAACACCACAGTAATAGTCTTTTTTGTAGTTATGAAAATGTGTACAATACCTTTTCTTATGCTTGTCAATGTAATAAAATAGCTGCTACTTTGTACACAATCTGATGCTTTGCTTAATACGGCAGCAATAATTTTAAGCACTTTTTATAAGCTACATATAACCAGCTTATAATCTGAAAATGTTGCTGATTAAATATCAGAGTATGTGAAAAGGACACATTAAACATCTACTGAAGTAACAACACTATGATAAAGCTTGTTGCTCTTAAACACTTCACTTGTATTACTTAACTTGTACAAGAGATCAATGAACCATGACTTTTACAATATATCTATCACTATGAAAAATAGAATATACTCAACTCCATCATAGAAATACAGGGTGTACATAAAGTTCAGGAACACTTTCAATTATTTACTGCACAAGAACCATACATTGTACAGATATCATACATACATCATTTTGAAGAGAAACCCTGAAAGTTTTTTTTTCATGTATACTGCCACAGTGTAGTTTGGTAATATGCTAATAGGCAGTACTAGTTACAAATATGGCAAGTTCAGGTGCAGAGTGAGCTTTCTGTGTGTTGGAGTTTGACAAAAACAAGTGTGCTGCAGCTGTTCAACAGATGTTTAGAACCAAGTACAATAAGAAGCCACCAACAAGGAATTGAGTGAAGTGAATGTGGAGCACATACAAGAGACATTCATAAGGAGTCCAAAGAAATCAGTGTGTTGTGCATCCCGTGAACTTTAAATGGCTCCTATGGCAGTGTGGAAAGTACTGCAATAGAAACTGTCTATGAAAACATTCAAATTGGAGCTAGTGCAGAAGTTCAAAGATGATGAAAAAGACAAGTGTTTTGAGTTTTGTTCACAGTTACAACAATTGAATGAGAATGGGGATGTCATTGTTGATCACTTAATTTTTAGCAACAAAGCCAGTTTTCATACTAATGGGAAAGTGAACAGCATAATTGTTGAATCTATGGTACAAAGGATCCACACGAATGCATTGGATTTGAGTGTGATTCCCCAAAGGTAAAAGTTTTTTTGTGCCTTGTCATATCAAAAACTGTACAGGCCAATCTTCTTCTCTGAGATCACTGTCACTGGTTATTCCTGCTTGGACATGTTGCAGCAATTGCTGATGCTTAAAATGCAATTGGACTCTCCGTTCATCTTTCAGTAGGATGGGGCTGCACCCCATTTTCATTGTGAAGCTCATGGGTACTTGAACGCAGAGCTGCCACATCGATGGATCAGCCATGTTACAGAAGGGGACAGATGTTTCATGAAATGGCCTCCCCAATCACCAGATCTCACTCCATGTGACTTTTTTCTGTGGGGACACATTAAAGGTCTGGTGTATGTACTACCTCTATGTTATGTAGCAGAGCTCTGGGATACGGGAAGTGACTGCTGCAGTTGACGATGCCATGCTGGAATGGGTATGGTAAGAATTTGATTACTGTATTGATGTCTGCCGGGTCACTCAAGATTCACATATCAAATGTTTGCAAAAAAGCTTTCAGAGTTTCTCTTCAAAATGCAATATGTATGATATCTGTACAATGTTTAGTTCTTGTGTAATAAATAATTGAAATTGTTCCTGGACTTAATGTACGCCCTGTATATGGGTTTTAATATATGGATAACAAGCATTTGTATTTGGTATACTAATTCATCTGTAATTTTTGTTCACTAACATCAAACATGACATATGAGCATCCAAAATTCCTGTTGTTGTGGTATTGGGAACATTTTAATATCTCTAACTATAAAACTGAGTGATCTTTTTAATGAAATTTTTAACCAATCAACTCAAATGTTTATTTCAATATGTAGTGTCTTATTTGGATGTACTTCCATAATAAAAATGACAGTTATGGCTAAAATATTGTTTCAGAAGAAATGGATTCAATGACAAGAAAATTTCATCCATTTTCTCCATTTTTCTACTTACATATGAGTACTTTGCAGCTTCACTCTGGCGAACTACAAGAGAAACTTATAATTATTTCAGGGAATCAATACTTCTCCATACAATCCAGGTAATTGTTGTAATTAAAATAGTTCATTAATTATTTTCTATACATTGAAGAAGATAGAGGTACTGTCTACAATTACTGACTTGTTCCAACACTAACATTGTTTTCTAAAATTTTTGAGAAAGCGATGAACTTTATGCTAATGTTGTGCTTCAGAGCAGCTCTTGAATTGATAACGCCATTTATACATCCATTCTACAAATGTTACAACATTTAAATAAAAAAACCAGTACTATGTGCATCCTCTGTGATGCACACAACGCATGTTACTGAGTGAAGGACAAGTTTTTGTTAGGAAAATTATTGTTACAGCTAAAAATAGCTCATTCTACACTTACAAAATAAATATAGAAAGTTGTTCTACATAATTTGAAAGTGTAGAGACGGGGTTATTTCTCTGAGGAGTAATCATTAATGGATTTTCTCAATATTCAATGTCAGGAACACTATTTTCCCCATAAATGTAAATTTCATTCACACATATCATAATTAGTTCTTTTGGCTGATGACACAGGTATTGGTGAATCTCAACAGAAGTAAAGTAATGGAGAAAATGGAAACTGGTGTTTTTAAAAGAATTTTTGACATGTTCTGCAATGCTGTCCCTCTTGATCAAAATAAAATAAAATAACACATTGTATTCACTGATGCCAAGAGGTACAATTCTAGTTCAGATCAAAATTTTGCACAAGAGGTAATAAGGCAGAAACACCATACTTAACCTTAAAAAAAGAGCTACTTATATAAATTGATTCATCCTTCATGAACTTCATGTCACTGCATTTTATGGAGAGACAGAAATCAGCTAGCATAAATTGCTTACTTTCACTCAAAAATGACCTATGGAATTATATTCATTAAGAAAAATTTATCAAAGTGAAATACAACAGGGTGTGACAATTAACACTGGATACTCATCTTTCTTTCTCAGCAATATCTGATGCTGCAGTGGCCGTAAAACAATTTGCAGGTATCTGATCCTTCGTGAGTTTTTGTTAGCTTAGCTTTTGATTTGGTAGAGCCAAAAGAAATTTCAGGAAATTCAGGTTGATAAACTGCTTCTCTTCCAGAACTACACATTTACTGCTTATCATGCTTACAGAACTGTTACAAAACTGACTCACAAACACCGTTGTAAACTGAGACCCTGATAACTGATTTGCCACTACTTACATATTACTTTAAGAATTGTGTCATCTATTATTAGAGACAAGAAATTTATGGATGGTGTATACAGGCTGACATCATTGAATTATGTATTAGTTGTCTTCTGCATAGTGCAATATAAAGTTTTATATGCGTTTAGCTTTTAGTATTGAAATTCATAAAAAAATGTTGGATTACAATGTTTATAAAGTTGCATATCTCAAGTAGAACAAAAAGCTAGCTTCACTTCCTTTGAAAGATATTCTGAAATTATTATTGATTATGTTTTGCATAAAGTATCAATCAGTAATAGTTCATGTCATACATATCCTAACGACAACATTTCAACACCATTCCTCACCCCCTCCTCCAGAGTAGCTATATGAGAATCAGATACAACATACTCTGCCAAAAAAAATTTTGAACATTTGCCAGAAACTTAGTGCAAAATTCCTCAAAAGTTACCATTCAGCGCAACATGCGGTTGAGTACAGTGAACATAAAATGTAACTGTGATTGTAGTATGCTCAAAGTGTATCTTACCATAAGATTCAAATTTAAACCTTTTCCATTTCCACATAATTTTAAAAAGAAATAAATGAATCAATTGTACCATAATTATATGCAGAAAAGTTACACATTCTTTGCTGTTATATACTTGTCTAACTGCCTGGTGAGATTCCAGTCTGTTTGAGATAACACCTTCTTCCAGTCTCTTTATGTTCCTCTGGTGCTCTCAGGCACACAGTCTCTGTGTTGGGTAATTTCTGCAAATACATACAATTGACTTTTAGTCACTATTTACCACTCCAACATAACAATGCAAATACTTTGATATTGTGCTTATCTTAAAGTTTCAAAATTCATTATCATAATGCAAATATGGTTTCACAGATAGTAGCTTTCTAGTAAGGTAAACTGGCTAGTTTTACCAATTAGGGTGCATGATGTCACTAAGTAGTACTTGTGAGTAACATGTACATTCTCAAATACCACCATCAAGGCAGAATATGAGTTAAAACGGTGTGTAAATAACATGATAATTAGTTTGTGTTTTTACTGATATAAATTATTTTCAATTTCTTTTCGTGGTCATATATTCATTTTCACAATAGACTTCTCTATCTACAAAGCAGTTCATAACTTATAAAACATCATGGTATTATGCAAAAACTTTTTGTTCAGTACAAGGAATCACTGTGCAGGCACATGCTTTTGTGCCAGTGTCCCTCTCATGAGAGTGAAGTGATGTGTACATTCATAAAATAATAAATCAGGAATTAAGTAATTACCTCCTTCAGTTTCTCAGTTCTGTAGAACTGTAACCATGTAAGGTAAGGAATATTGTGCAGACATATGGTTTTTTGCAAGTATTTCTCACACTGATATGTAAAAAAACTTCATATATTGACAAATTAATTAGTTCAGTGTGCAAAGTGTATGATTAACAATTATTAATCCAGTCAGATGTGTCTCTGCAAATGATAGCTTATATGCAAATTCCATTATGCAATTATATGCAAATTCTATTCATACAAGACCTTTTATAATCCGAAAAAGTTAGATTGCAGTAAGGCAATAACTATCCTTTGCCGTAGCTCCTTCAGAGTAATCATACTTTTGAATTCCTTTAAATGTACTGTGTATCTGTAATACAAATATTCTATTAACATAATGTGCTGACAGTGTGTATACCATGTCTCAATAGTGAATTCATTCCAACACTTTTATGATGTCCCTTAAATTATTCATATTAGTCTTGCAATTACATACTTCTCATAAGTGCAGTATAAGTGAAATCTGTGCATACAAATGTTTCTCAGAACAAACAAATGAAGTCAAATGTAAGTTTACAAAGATGCTACTGAGACTATGTGCCTTTAGCATAGTAACAAGTGAATACAAGTGTAGTAAAATAACATAATATGCAAAAGAACAGTCCAAACATCCTGATCCTCGGCCATTGATATTACTATATGTGAACAGTGAACAACAAATAAATACAAGAAAGTAAGAACGTGTTTATCTGAGAAGAGTGTTGTCTAAATGGCTCCATAAATTGCTGTGATCTAATCACTCAGACAATCTTTTCTGCATATTTTCAGTATGTCTTTGCATAGATTCTGTCTGAATACCATAAAGCATAGATAATTCATCTTTTATCAGTAAGATGTTTTCAGTAACATAATGGAGTATGTTTAATCAGTTCAGTTAAAATCGCACTTTAATACTTTGTGTAGCACAAGCAATGCAGAACTCTTTCATGTGATCATGTCTGAGATATTCTATTGATAAACATTGACTTCTTCCTAACAGCCTACCAGAGATTCATAGCTTTCTGGCAAGAACAAAAACTTGAAGTAACATTGATCACACTCATTGTGTATCAATAACTTCAATTTTCTTGTATCAGTAGCATATAAATCATGTGAAATGGTATACACCAGCCTACCTCACTACAACAAGCTTCCTTTCTACTGGAGATACACTATATGATCAAAAGTATCTGAACACCCCCAAAAACAAAAGGTTTTTCATATTAGGTGCATTGTGCTGCCACCTACTGCCAGGCACTCCATATCAGCAACCTCAGTAGTCATTAGACATTGTGAGAGAGCAGAATGGGGGGGGGGGGGGAGAGGGGGGGGGGGGGGGTTCTGGAGAACTCACCAACTTAAAATGTGATCGGGTGATTGGGTGTCACTTGTGTCATATGTCTATATGTGAGACTTTCACACTCCTAAACATCCCTAGGTCCATTGTTTCTGAAGCGATAATGAAGTGGAGATGTGAAGGTACATGTACAGCACAAAAGTGTACAGGCCAAACACATCTGTTGACTTGTTGGCTGACAGAGACTGCTGACAGTTGAAGAGGGTCATAATGTGTAATAGGCGGACATCTATCCAGACCATCACACAGGAATTTGAGACTGTATCAGGATCCACTGCAAGTACTATGACAGTTAGGCAGGAGGTGAGAAAACTTGGATTTCATTCCCAATCAGCCGCTAAGAAGGCACACATTGCTCTGTAAATGCCAAAAAACACCTTTCTTGGTATAAGGAGTGTAAACATTTGATGACTGAAAAGGGGAAAAACGTTGTGTGGAGTAAGGAATCATGGTACACAATGTGGAGATATGATGGCAGGGTGTGGTTGTGGTAAATGCACGGTGAACATCATCTGCCAGCATGTGTAGTGCCAACAGTAAAATTCGGAGTCAGTGGAATTATGTTGTGGTCGTGTTTTTCATGGAAAGGCTTGCACACATTGTTTTGCATGGCACTATCTCAGCACAGGCCTACATTGATGTTTTAACCACCTTCTTGCTTCCCATTGATGAAGAGCAATTTGGGGATAGCCATTGCCACTTTCAACATGATCGAGCACCTGTTCTTAATGCACGACCTGTGGTGGAGTGGTTAGATGACAATAACATCCCTGTAATGGACTGGCCTGCACAGAGTCCTGACCTAAATCCTATAGAACACCTCGGGGATGTTCTGAAATGCCGACTTCCTAATAGGCCTCGTCATCTGTCATTGATACCTCTCCTCACTGTAGCACTCCATGAAGAATGGGCTGCCATTCCCCATGAAACCTTCCAGCACGTGATTGAACAAATGCCTGGAAGAGTGGAAGCTGTCATTAAGGCTGAGGCTGGGTCAACACCATATTGAATTCCAGCATTACCAATGGAGGGTGCCACGAACTTATAAGTCATTTTCAGATAGGTGTCCAAATTCTTTTGATCACATAGGTTACCAAAGCACACAACACACCACACATATGGGTACTGTTTGCTTATGACTTACAGATACACCAGGACCTGCTGGTCGATGTGGGAATGGACATCAACATGCCATCTCCACATCACACCACAGGATTATTACAAGCCCTCAATCATAGAACTCAAAGCGGCAAATGATTCAATAATACTGGTAATGGGGATAACCTCTGTGCTGCTCTGGTTAAATGACCACACACCCCATACATGAATTGTTTTTGTGGCCAAAACGGTGAAACTGGTGCTCAGAGCAGACTTCCTCCATCATTACTGCCTCATCCCAGACCTCATCAGGGCTCTGTTATTACAAGGCAATGGACTAAACACTATAGGTGTCATCTGCAGTGACAGTCTGCCATCCACCACACACCCTCCCCTTGCACCAATAGTCATGGAGACCACAGTAGATCTTGCATTACAGCATGCAGCACTGTGTAGCAAACTCCACAAAAGATCATGGCCTATGAGAACATACGCAAGGAGAACAACAAATCATGTACAGAGAATGAGCAGCTATGGAGCCGCCATCATGGACAGGACAGACAACTGCAATGAATCTGGAACCAACTACAGATAGTTTGGCAGACCCAAAAGCCACAGGGTAACTGTACAAACACTGGCATCTATACACAAGTTAGTACAGTGCCTATTATACTTGGTGGTGCAGCTCTCATTAGTGGGTTGAGCAGTGACAGTGTTTATGCTCTCACAAGCAGTTTGAATAGCAACAGTGTTTCTGCTCTTGCGAGTGGATTACCTACCGACAAGGCTACCACTGCTGTGGACAGATCAGACAATGGGATTCTCACCCCCTGGACCACCCCTACCAAACAAAACAGGTAGCTTAGATATGGATGGCGCTGTTCACAGAATTAATACATCCCTGGGGCCGCCCGTACACCGCCGCCTCCACTGCCTAGCCCCCCATGAACTCAAGGCGGCCAAGGCAGCCATTGAAGAATGTCTCCAGGACGGTATAATCAGACCTTCAGACAGTGCATGGGTCAGATAGTGCATGGGTATCACCTAGCACTATGCAGCCAAAGAAAGACAGTACATGGCACCTCTGCAGTGCCTACTGGTACCTCAATGCCAGAACAATTACAGATAGGTACCCTATCCTGAATATCGAAGATTTCACCCACAAGTTCACAGGGTCTACCATCTTTAGCATACTGGACTGTAAAAGAACATACTCCCAAATACTTATGATCCCAGAGGAAGTTCACAAAATGACCATTATCACTCCATTTGGTTTATATGAATTCTTACTCATGCCTTTGAAAAATGCCGCACAGATGTGGCAAAGATTCATTGGTGGGTAGTTTTTCAATGTGCCACACTGTTACTACTATGTGATTTAATTATATTCTCAAAATCCACAGAAGAACATGAATGACACCTGTGTGAAGTATATGACAAGCTGTCATAACACTTGGTGGAAATTAATACTGACAAATTCCAACTGTGACAGCCTTGACACAACAGACATATGGCCCACACAGGACAAAATTGAGAAGATTACTGACTGGCCCCCTCCCAGAAATTACCAAGAGCTATATAAACTTCTCAGTGTTGTCAATTTCTACCAACATCAGCTACCCCATGCAGCTGAAATTCTAATTCCCATCAAAGAAGAGCTCCGGGGCAAAATACATCAGGCAAGAGGAAGCTAACATGGACAGCTGAGACGCAAACTGCCTTCGACAACCTATAAGCTCAACTAGCTCATACTGTCACACTCACACTATCTCCATCAGATGCTCATCTTAGCATTACATCAGACACGACTGACTGAGTGACAGGTGCTGTATAACAGCAGGAATTGCCAGGGGTGACATAACCTCACCATTTTTTTAGCAAGGTAACTGACTGACTCTCAAAGGAAGTGGTCAACCTTTGACAGTGAACCACTGGCCATGTTCAAAGTGGTGCGCAACTTCCACAATGATATTGAAGTGAGACCACTTACTATCTGTACAGACAATCAACCATTAGCTGACGCAGTAAAGCATCCATCTGCTAACACCACACCATGCAGGTTTAGGCACTTGGACCACATCTCACAATTCACAACAGACATTCACCACATAAGCATATTGGGCAATATGGTGGTGGACTACCTGTCCGGCCTAGCATCTGTGACCACTCAGCTGGATCTCAAATATCTCATGGATGCACAGGCAACAGATATGGACCTGGAATGATTCTTGTCAGGTGGAGACACAGGATTACAACTACAACAATGCCAAGTGCCCAGAAGCAACAAACTAGTTTGGTGTGACATGTTAATAGGGAGACAATGACCTTTTGTCCCTGCCAACTATTGCTGAACAATATTTGACTTGCTCTCTAACTTAGCTCACTCTGGAGTGTGCCCCATGACAAATCTAGTTTGGGGGCATTATGTGTGGTTGAATATGATATCTACATCTACATTCTACATCTACATTTATACTCCGCAAGCCACCCAACGGTGTGTGGCGGAGGGCACTTTACGTGCCACTGTCATTATCTCTCTTTCCTGTTCCAGTCGCGTATGGTTCGCGGGAAGAACGACTGTCTGAAAGCCTCTGTGCGCGCTCTAATCTCTCTAATTTTACATTCGTGATCTCCTCGGGAGGTATAAGTAGGGGGAAGCAATATATTCGATACCTCATCCAGAAATGCACTGTGACTGTACCACTTACACAAGAGCGTACATTCCTTGCCAGATGCTGAAGACAGAGCAACACAACCAGCCACTGTTAGGGAGCTTTACTGTCCCGAAGGGCTCTTTTTGCCATGTACATTTAGATTTAGTGGTGCCACTACCTGAACCTAATGGATGCCATTAAATTCTAGCAGTCATTGACCAAACAACTCGGTGGGTGGAGGCCACTCTGCTCAGGGACATATCAGCAGAGACAGTGGCAAGATCATTCATTGGCTTATGGATAGTGAGATTTCACTGCCCTGAGTCACTAACAACTGATCAGGGCAGACGATTCGAATCGACCCTGTTTATGGAACTGTGCCACCCCTGTTGCTGCCACCGATCCAATACCACAGCCTACCATCCACAGTCAAATGGCCTAGTGGAATGATGGCACTGCATGTTGAAAACAGCACTGGTGTGTTGTGATAATGAATGGTCAGAGGCCCTACCCTGGTTACTGTTGGGTATAAGAACAGCTCATAAAGAGGACCTCGATGCCTCACTAATGGAGATCCTCTACAGTGAAGTGATTAGCCTCCCAGAAGAATTTGTTACACAGACAAAGGATGAAGGCAATGAAGACTTCCCAGACCCTGTACGACAAGTTAGACAAGGGATGTGCAGCATCAGAGTCCCACCACCATCACATCACACAACACCCACTGTATTTGTGCACAAGAACCTAGAGACTTACACTCACATAATGCTGTGCACAGATACCATCAAGCCAGCGCTGCACCCACCATACAGTGGACTGCATAAAGTACTAAGATGGGGACCCAACTCATTCGAAATCATGCTAGCCAGCAAACCCATTACTGTGTCCATCAAGAGACTGAAGCCAGCATGGACTTTGGCAGAGATGCTGGGGAACAATACTGCCCCTTTGTCCCACACCATGACACAACCCCCTTTTCCATCACAATCAATGTCAGGCACTACCTTCCTGAAGATGATATCACAGTATCTCTACATGACATGATGATTGTAGTATCAGCCACATATGAAAACCGACAGGTCAGCAACAGCACAGTGTTGTGATCATTGTATCACTCCACACTGATACCACAGTCAGTTTATAGAGCTCACTGTTATCTACACTATCCAAGGAGGCTATCCCACACGTGTCAGCTGCAGATCACAACGTGAAATACAAGACACAGGATCAGTCTATACCCCCACCACAGAAATGCATACAACCACTGGTGAGTGACCTAATGATGGCAGCTCCAGTACTACCTTCTCAGCCAGTACCGACATCACGAACAGGCAGACTGCTGCACCAATGAACACATCTAGGTGAGTACAAGCTAGACAGTATCTCCAGAGATGACCTGCACCACCCCATGGGGACACAGGCTCTATGGACTTCCATCCCCAGGAATATCACTGCAAAAACAGTATCTCTGGACCTTGGGTAGTGTGTTCTCAGATGCCAAAGGTGTAAGTGGTATCCATCCATATAATGTGTATGAATAAATATTGTGTATGTGAATCAGTAATGTTGACAGTCTTTACACATCATGAACATCATGTTTGTTACCCAATTCCTACAGATTCAATGGACAGCAGCAGTGCAACAATGCAATGAACATAAGATGCAAGGATTCACAAACTTGCTAACACTGTCTCCCCCTGCCTTACCATCACAAACCCAGAACACTGTCTAGCATAAGATGTGTCATTGCAGTCTATGATTCCAATGAAATTGATTTGTGTGGTTGGTAAAAGTAAAATATTTTTGTTAGTAGCTAGTTTCATAATGGCAAAAAATAAAAGGTATTCATATGATGCAGGCTATAAATTGAAACTAGTAGCACACGCAGAAGAACATGAAAACAAAGCAGCTGAGTTGCAGTTTTGCCCTTGTGAGATAGCACTACATTGGAACTTAATAGACTTGAAGGGTGGATTTGGTTGCTGCTGCAGGTTTATGATGTATCATGGACTTACCATGTGAACCAAAACCAAAATATCTCAAAAAATGCCATGAGTGTATGAAAACAAAATATTATCTGTGCAACACTTTATTATTCATCATTGAAAGAAATCCAGTGGAGAATTAACCTGAATATTGAATATGGATGAAACTCCTCTGACATTTTATGTGCCAAATAGCAGAACTGTTGCAACAGAACTGTTGCCAGGAAAGGTGCTGAAACTGTAATTATAAAAACAAGTGGACATGAAAAAATGCTACGTACTGTTGTCCTCTCATGTTGTGCTGATGGTACTAAACTTAATCTTCTGAAAGACTGCTATGTATTATTGTTCACGTATATGACAAGGGCTGGATGGATGAGTCTGGTATGAAATTATGGATTAACAGAGAGTGTGAGAGAAGGAAAGGTGCTTTATTGAAGAAGAATTCTCTTATTGCGCTAGATCAGTTTAGTATTAATTTGAAAAATTCAAAGAGAAATTGAGACATGGAAATACAGAGCTTGCTGTTGTTCTGGGAAGACTTACTTCACATTTGCAACCTCTTAATGTCTTGATAAATACACGTTTTAAAGCATATATGAGAGAGGAATGGAAAAAATGGTGAAACCTAACATGAATACATGCCAAAGGGAACTTTAAAATGAACAACGAACAATAAAGTGTGTCAGTTGATAAAACAGTCATGGTCTAGAGTGAGAGAATACATTATTGTTTAAATCTTTCAATTAGTGTGGCATAGGTAACACTGGCAGTGAAGATCATCTTGTTTATGAGGAGGGCAATGATGATGACAAAGAGGAAAAACAAGAAGAAGAAGAAAGTTCATAAGATGATTTTAAAAGATTTTAAATGTCAGTTTGGTTTTATAAACTATTTTTTTTCAGTCTGATTTTGCAGTCTAATGATAAAAATGGTAAAAATGTTATTTTTAATAAAAAGTGCATAAGAAATAAGGTGTGTCTTATAGTCTGTATAATACAATATGTAATATTACCTGTGACATAACTTTCAGTATACGGTTCTATAGTACGCGAATTCACACAATACAAATAAAATGAAATTGAAGCAGAAATAAAATAATGTTTCAGTATACAGATTTATATTCTTAGTAACACAAACATTTCATCTTATGTTAGTGAGTAACTTTTTCATGTGACTTAAGCTTTTTATCTTCCAAATGTGCAAAATGACAAAATTCAACAGTATTATTAAAATAAAAATTACAGAGGCAAATGATACTAGCCTGGTTCTCTAGAGGTTTTACACATTCTTAATGTGCAAAGAAAACACATTTCCTTGACGAAATATTGCCATTGTGAAATACAACCATATATCACACTTAATGTATTCAGAAAATAGTATGTAAAATATTTCTAACTTTGTCGCAACATCACATGACAGTTTATTCTCTCTGTCTTCACCTGTAACCTTTAAGTTGTATTACATGCCTTAAGTCTAATATTTTTTTTGTTTTACGATAATCTAAACTGTAAGCATTTGGATGAGGATTTAAGATGGCCCAATGTATTTGTCAAAAAATTTTTGATTACTGTTGGTCTTCACTAGAACACAGTCCCCATTTCAAAATTGTGTAAATTGGGTAACTTTCACTTTTCTGTCATATCTCCATTTCCTTAAATTGAACTGTTGTTCCATGGTCCACCTGATTATTTCTTCCCTGTCCTTACTACACCCCCTCCCTATGACCCCCCACGACCCCCCCCCCCCCCCCTCCTGCTCTTCATATTCTGTAGTTTCCTCTCAACAACTTTTCTTATGACCTAAAGATAATTTATTCACTACAGGCCTTTTCTATGACCCCACTTTTTCATTTTCTGTAGTTCCCCCCTCCCCCAAAGGTTCCTTTTTTGAAACTGGATTAGAGAAAGGTTTAACGAAGAATGGCTCATTAGGCCTCAGCTTTAATTTACAATGGTAGTTCTTCCCCCTACTAGGTTTCTCACTAAGCGTATCTTAATAATAAAGAAAAAGAAACTCATTTACTTTTGAAGTTCATAATACCCATCATCATCTTGTATCTCATCAATAATATATTCTTCATTAGATGCACAGCCCCTATCCTCATTACAAACAATCACTCTTATCTGATTGGCTTCATGTCTGCAGTTCTACATCTAGGATTTCATTTTCCCAGTGACCCCAGTCTTTGTCTCTGTAAAAACAATTTCTTTAGTTCCCCAACGAAAACATACCTTTGTTTCAACAATCCAACTAATCCCCAAAATTAAGTCCTCATTAAGCTTCTGCATAACTAGACAGCCTTGTACAAAGAGTAAACCACCAATTTCAAACTAACCTTGCTTGCAACTTTGGTGTTTTACTGTGGCTGCCAGTGCCTCCTTTAATCTTGACACCAACAACAGCTTATTCCGTAAAATTCTTACTGTTTTTAATTCTGTCTCTCAGTTTTTCCAAAATTTCACAGATTAGACTACTAGTGTATACCAAATAGTTACCTTCCCAGTTATTCTTTGTAACAAAAATGTAAGACTGCCCTGCAACTCCCCATAATATCTACCTTCTTTTTCAAATATCAAATAATTTTCTACTTCTTCATAGCTAATGCCAGTCTCACCTTGATTATTATCACATTCGCTATCAGAAACTAGTTGCAAATTTCCTACAAGTGTATTAGGTTTCTCTAAATTGCCCTCATTTTTCTCTTTCCATCAGACTTGATGTAATTCATTAAAAATCACCTCTATTTTCTTAACAGCAAAGACATTATTATCCATATTTCTACAATGATACCAAGTAACTTTTTAAATATCATCATCAATGCAGGTTAATCTTTTCTCTTCTTTACTATTAGTGCTCCCTGATTTTCTAACATCATCCTGCAACATCGGATCATCTTGTGTCACACCATCATATGCAACATCCCCCTCAATGAATCGTCATCCCTATTTGAATTGTCATTTCTCTTCAAAGCATTATTTCAGATCTCCACGTTAATCATCACATCTAACTCATCATTAAAAATGATCTCATTTCTCAAATCATCATCAGTACCATCTAGAACATAATCACTTACAACATAAGAAAATTTCTCAGTAAAACTTCCCATACTTCATACTTCCAGTGCCCACGTTCTTCATATTCTCTTGGCTATAGAGATGAGAAAAATATTCTGCATGCAGTCTAAATTCATATCTTTCTCCAGTTTCTAAATCTCTGCTGTTGTATTCATCAAACTTCATACTTCCACAATACTTTCTATAAAAATGTAATCTGTCCACCCAGCAAATTCTCTAACTATTAAATCTGTGGGATTTCAGATTGCTTCCTCTAGTCATTTAGTGTTTTGCCAGATTCCAATGATTCTTTTCTCACCCCAAACTGATGGGCACCATCAGTTTTCCTGGTATTGCCTGTGTTGTTTTGTGTCAAGTTATGATATTCCCTATTCCTCTTGCTCATGGTCTATTCCTGTTATCTGATTCTTTGTTTCTAATCCTATCTCTGCTCCACCACTGATTATCCCTTCTATTTTCTCCTCGTGATAATCATTTCTGGAGTTATTCCCACCTCTCCACACATAGTTATCATTATTACTCTGATTCCATCCATTTAATTGATATCTTTCATTCATTCTGAAGTCACTGTATTGATTTCCATTTTGTTCTGAGGCTCTGTCAAGTTTGCTCAAGCATTTGAGGAATTCTCCTACAGACTCATCCAGTCCATATGCAAGTCCTAACTGTTCTTGTTTTGGAAGTCTCTTATTCAAGGTTTCAATTTGATTGAGTTCATCAAATGATTTGTTTAAATGGATTAGTGTCCTCAGTTGTTTCTCACAAAATGCTTTCAGGCTTTCCTGCCCCTCTCTAGAAATTGCCCATTCAAAAATTCACTCTTTATTCCTGATGCCCTGTTTCAGATCAAAATTGATTTAAAAAAAACCTCTCAGATTCATCATAAGATATTTCAGTATTGACATACTTATTTGCTCATGACAGCACTCTCCCATCGAAAAACTTCTTTAAAAATTTGATTTTTAAATTAATGGGTATACTAGTTACAAAGTTGTCCCTACATAAGTGTAAAAAATCAACAGGGTGAATTTTACTGTCATCTGCAAATTGTTTAACTGAAATGTTACACTACAAGCCAGTACAATTATTGATCAAGATTTTAGCTACATTAATTTCCTGCATTTCAGTAAATACTCTATTCACATTATTCATTGTGTTACTACATGCATCTGTATTGGTAGTTACAATTGTTTCCTTTAGTGACTTTGGTAACTCATTTTGATACTCTGTTGTTACAATGGTCTTCTAATTTTTTGGATTTAAATTCTAAGTCAGACTTTTCATTATTTATTACATTTTTCAATACATCAAAACTATCTATTACAATCTTCTGAACAACTTTGAAATTGTGTTTGGTACAAGCAATTTCTGCGTTGAGTTCTGTTTTAAAACTATGGGCATGGCTTCCAAAGATCCAGCTCAGTCTGTTTCTAATTTGTTTGTACTTAATTTTTAAGCTTTGTCATCTCCTCTTCATTTTTTGTGATTCTTGTATCACTATTTTCCAACTGTGTTTTAAGATCCTTCAAAGTATTGTTTGTTTCAGCAATTTGGCAACCTAAAGAATTAGTTAATGTGTTAGCTCTTTCATTTAATATGCTTCACAATAATTATACAATTCCACTGTTCGAACCTACAGCTCTAGTTTCATCAAAACCAAGGAATGGTGAACAATCTCACACATTAATACTTCATACTGCTTCATCGTTACGAATCTGGTTCTTTGCTACCTAAGTGTTTACTTTTTTTTTCACTTCCCTTATCAGTGATGCTGCTGTTTAAACTTGCAGCATCTCTGTACCTTATTTTCTACTGGTTTGCTGTCATGGTTGCTATTACTCATCCTATTAATAAACAAACACAATTCTGAACACTTTGAATGGAAATTACAAGCTTCACATGAAATATCTAATAAAAAAAATCCTTAAGAAAGTAAATTTCTCAATTTTATGTGAGGGTCCAGACAAACGTGTGGCACCTGAAGAGGGGCAGAAGCCTTTTCAGTAGCTGGAGGGCAACAGTCTGGATGATTGATTGATCTGGCCTTGTAACACTAACCAAAACAGCCTTACTGTGTTGGTACTGTGAACGGCTGAAAACGAGGGGATACAACAGCTGTAATTTTTCCTGAGGGCATGCAGCTTTACTGTATGGTTAAATAATGATGACATCCTCTTGGCCAAAATATTCTAGAGGTAAAATAGTCCCTCATTCAGATCTCTGGGTGGGCACTACTCAGGAGGACATCGTTATCAGGAGAAAGAAAACTGGCATTCTATGGATTGGAGCGTGGAATGTCAGATCCCTTAATTGGGCAGGTAGGTTAGAAAATTTAAAAAGGGAAATGGATAGGTTAAAGTAAGATATAGTGGAATTAGTGAAGTTCAGTGGCAGGAGGAACAAGACTTCTGGTAAGGTGAGTACAGGGTTGTAAATACAAAATCAAATAGGGATAATGCAGGAGTAGGTTTAATAATGAATAAAAAAATACGAATGCGAGTAAGTTACTACAAACAGCATATTGAATGGATTATTGTGGCCAAGATAGACACGAAGCTCACACCTACCACAATACTACAAGTTTATATGCCAACTAGCTCCACAGATGATAAAGAGATTGATGAAAAGTACGCTGAGATAAAATAATTTATTCAGATAGTGATGGGAGACAAAAATTTAATAGTCATGGAGGCTGGAATTCAACAGTAGGAAAAGGAAGAGAAGGTAAGGTAGTAGGTGATTATGGCATGGGTGTAAGGAATGAAAGAGGAATCCACCTGGTAGAATTTTGGACAGTGCATAACTTAATCATAGCTAACACTTGGTTCAAGAACCATGAAAGAAAGTTGAATACATGGAAGAGGCCTGGAGATACTGGAAAATTTCAGATAGATTATATAACGGTAAGACAGAGATTTAGGAAACAGGTTTTAAATTTTAAGACATTTCCAGGTGCAGATGTGGACTCTGACAACAATCTATTGGTTAAGAACTGTATATTAAAACCAAAGAAACTGCAAAAATGTGGGAATTTAAGACTATGGGACCTGGATAAACTGACAGAACCAGAGGTTGTAGATAGTTTCAGGCAGAGCATTAGGGAATGATTGACAAGAATGGGGGAAAGAAATACAGCAGAAGAAGAATGAGTAGCTTTGAGAGATGAAATAGTGAAGGCAGCAGAGGATAAAGTACGTAAAAAGATGAGGGCTGGTAGAAATCCTTGGGTAACAAAAGCTATATTGAACTTAACTGACAAAAGGAGAATATATAAAATGCAGTAAATGAAGGAGGCAGGAAGGAATACAAACATCTCAAAATGAGATGGACAGGAAGTGCAAAATGGCTAAGCAGGTATGGCTAGAGGACAAATGTAAGGATATAGAGGCAGATATCACTAGGGGTAAGGAAGATACTGCCTACAGCAAAATTAAAGAGACCTTTGGAGAAAGAGAACCACCTCTATGAATATTAAGAGCTCAGATGGAAACCCAGTTCTAAGCAAAGAAGGGAAAGCAGAAAGGTGGAAGGAGGATATAGAGGGTCCATACAAGGGCAATGTACTTGAAGACAGTATTATCAAAATGGAAGAGGATGTAGATGAAGATGAAATGGGAGATATGATTCTGTAGAAATGTTGGAACACATGAGGCTATACTGACTCTATGACTTATATTATAAAATAGATTAAGGAAATACCCTTCTTTAGTACACTCACTTTTACTTCTAACTAGGCATATGGATTAAAATGTTTCACACTAGTGGTAAATAATAACATTACTTCATAAATAATTACATTACACACTTCTCATAACATCACAACAATTAGCACTAAAATTGATTATAGAATGAAAGGTGGGGACTAGTAAAAATTTTAAAACAAGTGAATGTTACACTACAAAACATTATATTATGTCATAATCCTGTCTCAAACTGGGTTTCTTTCACATCTGCAAAATCACAAAAAGGCCAAATCCTGGTTTGAGATTCACACCATTTGTGGATTCATATCACCTTAATATCCAAATACGTACAGATTTACAAATCATTAAATTATGAAAGAAAAAAATAGTCACCTTCACATAACTTAATTACTACTCAAATCAAAATTAAGAGCATGGAAGTTGTATCAAATCATTGCCCTATCTCTCCACACAACTCATTGGACTACTCTGATTCAACCAGAGAATTAAATCCTCGCAAAATCACAAAATGTTACCAAATGTTACCTGTCAGAATATTCACATCACTCTAGCACCACTGTATCAGTTAATCAGCAAAATTACTTGTTTTCATTCCATTAGTACCACTTGAAGCTCATAATTCCTCAGAAAACAAATAGATGTTTTCAGATAACCTATAGATTCAATAATACAGCATGATATGACTTGTACCTCACTAAAATTTTGTCCTTTCTGTTAAGCCCACATTCCCACCAGCAGCGTCATGAATTACCCTATATAGACAGTAATCGATATCACCTAGTTGAAAAATAGATTCTCGATATAGTTACAACACATTTGTTTGTATACTGTTATCTTTTTCATTACTCAATCATCTCTGTCAGCTGCATTATTTTATTTACATTTCTTGCCTTGTTAGCTAGTGAAGTGCACTCTCAAAAAACATCCCTACTGCTGAGACAGGCTCCCTAACTATTAAGATCCTAACATTATTCACTATTTTATTATTGCTTCATTATGTAATAAATAGACACTTCCTCTGATTATCCAATACAAAATTGATTTTATTACAAACCAATTTACAGTAACAGATCCTTATGCTAAGGCAAACTTAACTCACATCACAGATCAGACAAAATTATCACCTAGAAAAACTATTATCCACTTGTATGAATATCAAGAGCTCAGATGGAAATGCAGTTCCAAGCAAAGAAGGGAAAGCAGAAAGGTGGAAGGAGTACATAGAGGGTATATACAAGGGTGATGTACTTGAGGACATTATTATGGAAATGGAAGAGGATGTAGATGAAGATGAAATGGGAGATATGATACTGCGTGAAGAGTTTGACAGAGCACTGAGAGACCTGAGTCGAAACAAGGCCCCGGGAGTAGACAATATTCCATTAGAACTACTGACGGCCTTGGGAGAGCCAGTCCTGACAAAACTCTACCATCTGGTGAGCAAGGTGTATGAGACAGGTGAAACACCTTCAGACTTCAAGAAGAATATAATAATTCCAATCCCAAAGAAAGCAGGTGTTGATAGATGTGAAAATTACTGAACAATCAGTTTAATAAGCCACAGCTGCAAAATAATAATGCAAATTGTTTACAGACGAATGGAAAAACTGATAGAAGCTGATCTCGGGGAAGATCAGTTTCGATTTCATAGAAATATTGGAACACGTGAGGCAATACTGACCCTACGACTTATCTTAGAAGCTAGATTAAGGAAAGTCAAACCTACGTTTCTAGCATTTGTAGACTTAGAGAAAGCTTTTGACAATGTTGACTAGAATACTCTCTTTCAAATTCTGAAGGTGGCAGGGGTAAAATACAGGGAGCGAAAGGCTATTTAAAATTTGTACAGAAACCAGATGGCAGTTATAAGAGTCGAGGGGCATGAAAGGGAAGCAGTGGTTGGGAAGGGAATGAGACAGGGTTGTAGCCTCTCCCTGATGTTATTCATTCTGTATATTGAGCAAGCAGTGAAGGAAACAAGAGAAAAATTTGGAGTAGGTATTAAAATCCATAGAGAAGAAATAAAAACTTTAAGGTTCGCCAATGACATTGTAATTTTGTCAGAGACAGCAAAGGACCTGGATGAGCAGCTGAACAGAATGGACAGTGTCTTGAAAGGAGGATATAAGATGAATATCAACAAAAGCAAAACGAGGATAATGGAATGTAGTCAAATTAAGTCGGGTGATGCTGAAGGAATTAGATTAGGAAATGAGACACTTAAAGTAGTAAAGGAGTTTTGCTATTTGGGGAGCAAAATAACTGATGATGGTCGAAGTAGATAGGATATAAAATGTAGACTGGCAGTGGCAAGGAAAGCGTTTCTGAAGAAGAGAAATTTGTTAACATCGAGTATAGATTTAAGTGTCAGGAAGTCATTTCTGAAAGTATTTGTATGGAGTGTAGCCATGTATGGAAGTGAAACCTGGACAATAAATAGTTTGGACAAGAAGAGAGTAGAAGCTTTTGAAATGTGGTGCTACAGTAGAATGCTGAAGATTAGATGAGTATATCACATAACTAATGAGAAGGTATTGAATAGAATTGGGAAGAAGAGGAGTTTGTGGCACAACTTGACTAGAAGAAGGGATCGGTTGATAGGGCATGTTCTGAGGCATCAAGGGATCACCAACTTGGTATTGTAGGGCATTATGTAGGGTAGAAATCGTAGAGGGAGGCCAAGAGATGAATACACTAAGCAGATTCAGAAGGATGTAGGTTGCAGTAGATACTGGGAGATGAAGAAGCTTGCACAGGATAGAGTAGCGTGGAGAGCTGCATCAGACCAGTCTCAGGACTGAAGACCACTACAACAACAACATTACTCCAGCCAACTATGTTTAAAGTTCCATTCCTAAAATGTTAGGAGAGGCTGTACCATGACACACTTCTATAGGTAGATAGTTATCTTCATATACTGATTGCACTGAACACAAATGCTTCTATTATACCACAATTAATAGTAAGACTTAGTATTCAAGATGGTTTTTACTGCATATTGCCCCTGCTGCTGCACCAAATTATGCTAATTTCACCCATGGGCTGATTACTTCAGATGTTATAGTTTTCAGATAATCGGCACCTTCTCTTCCACATATGCTGACACCTTTTGTTTACTGTTTACCTTACCTCTTTGTTCGACAGAAATTCTTTAGCCCTGACTCTAATTTACTTTCATTATATTTCATAAAACCAGAATAAACACAGTATTTTTACCAAATGTACCTTACCTCTTTGACAGAAATTCTCTAACCATGACAAACAATCTACTTTCATCATATTTCATAAAACCAGAATAAGCTTACCGAGTGAGGTGGTGCAATGGTTAAACACTGGACTCGCATTCGGGAGGATGACGGTTCAATCCCACGTCCAGCCATCCTGATTTAGGTTTTCTGTGATTTCCCTAAATCACTCCAGGCAAATGCCAGGATGGTTCCTTTCACAGGGCATGACTGACTTCCTTCCCCGACCTTCCCTAATCTGATGAGACCGATGACCTCGCTGTCTGGTCTCCTTCCCCAAAACAACCCAACCAACAGAATAAGCTTAGTATCTCATAGATTTTTACCAAATACCAATGCTGTTTTTTTTTAATTGCCTTTTCTTCCATCCTCTTATGGTTCCATTACTTATCACTAACACAACTTAATATTTATAGATAACACTGGAGAAACCATTTCTGAAATATTTCTTTACTAAAATATCCTGCTGTACAAAATCACATGGAAGTCGAAGATAGAATGCTTCTGATTCACTTATAAACTAAAAATTGGATAGGAGAAGAGTCTGACTGCCTCAGGTAACACGACAAATGAGACAGACAGCTAGGATAAGCATTATTGCCACATAATGAATCCAACACAGAATGTTGAACCCACTACTTGTTATTTGCACAAGAAACTAGTTCCAAATATTACATCAATGCTGAGATTTTGAATCACCAAAACTTGCACTCCAACAGCTGTCCTGCCAATTTCGCAGTTAATGAAAATATGCATCACTACTACACCCTCTGTGTTCTTAATAAATTCAAAAAATGCCTGTGAAATACTATTCAAATCATTACCACTTTTCACTAAAATCTTAACATGTATACCTTGCTTTTATTACAGGGTGCCACACTCTCATTTTACTTACCAAATGATCTTCTTCATATAACAAATCCTCATTAATTGTTTCTCTTTTTTAAAACTATCATCCTGCTTACCAAAAAAATTATTAGACACAGTCAAATGACAGATAGCATGGTCCTCTTCCTCATTGTCACTCTTGTTAAATTCTTAACTCTTCATTAGGCTTAATATCATTCCCCTTTATTTTTTCTTTACTTAAGAATTTGTCATCATTACTGATAGTAAATTCAAATACCTCATCCTCATCACTACTAGATTCGTCATTGCTATCATCATTACAACTGCTGTCAGAATCAGACTCACTGTCACTTTCTCTATGTTTTAGATTTTGCACCTCTTCCACCTTTTTCTCCATTTCAGCCAATTTTAAATCTACATTTTTATTTACTTGTACCAGTTTTTCCTCTACCACTACTATCCACTTGGTGTCTACCTCTGTTTCTAAATCATTTTTAATTTGAGTGATTTGGTTCTCAAGTTTAACACTATTTTCAGCACAAAATTTCCTGGCTGCTTTGACTTCATGTTTGCACTGTTTCTCGGAAGCCTCCACTCTCCCACTGTTTTCATCACCAAGCTGATTTCTCTCTTCTACATGTTTACTAGTCATTAATGTTAATTCCTCATTAGTATTACATAATACTTTCTTTATCTTTTCATCACAATCTTTAACTGCCATCTCAACCTTGTGATTTAATTCTGAAAGATTAGAGCTGACTACCTTAATTTCCTTTTTAATTTCTTTCTTCAGTTCATACTTTAAGCTAGTCATGTCAGTTTTAATACTACTAATGACACTTTTACTGTCTCATCTACAATAGGACTTTTGCCCCATCATTCAGCTTCACATTCATGTCTGACTTATAACCACTATCGTCTACTGAATCAGTCCCTATTAAGTCTTTCTGTTCATTTAAAAACTTACCCTCTACAACTTTGTTATCAATCACACTGCTCCCCTGTTGTCCATTCCCCCCAATCACACTTTCTTGTTTGTTAAGGGCACCCATTACACATACTTAATATAAAATGGCTTTTGCTATGAATTGCCTTATTTTTATTCAGTCATCTGCTGCCGCTGGTGCTGCAGTTGTCATCTCAATTCATCATCTGCATGGCTGTTGCAAGTTGTAATTTTCTCAGTGAGGCATGTTGTTTTCCCGGTTGGCTGTGTCCACCTGCTTGCTGATTGGTTGCTCCTGTATGCAGTGGCTGCTTCCATAGGACCCACTCACTGATTGGCTGCTGCACCTCCCTGTTTAATGGCACCTACCTCAATTCTAATATTTCAAATATAATTGAATTTCACACTCTCATAATATTGTTGGTTCACTGTCCTTGACAAAATTTCAATGACACATGTACCAGACACTCACTTAGTTAAAATCACTATGTCGTAAACCGTTCTTGAGTTCACTGTTTCAAGTTCACGAGTCCTATCTATTGTGTCCAAATACAATAGTCCTCACCCGAAAGGATGCCATATGTGACTATGTTCCTTCGTATGCTTTATTTCTATGTTAATAGTATTCGGTGTTGACGTACTACATTTTTATACTGGCTGAAAAATGAGTTTGGGTGGGGGGTGGAAGTTCAACACTGACTACTGTAAATGATGTAACTGACAGTTGCACAATTACCTTTCACAGTTCTTTAGTTTCACTGTTCACAATCCCCCCAATATTACATAGTTATAAGGCCAGTTCTCTATTGGTAAATGTAGATAAGCCTCATTAATAGGTTGCAGGCATACATCAGCATACTGCTACAATAGTTTGCTGTTGAACATCTATGACCAATAAATACCTAGCCAAAAAATTCACAGTTCTTGCACAATAATAAGGTACATGTGACACTATTTCTCAAATAAATTGTACAGAAACTCTCATTTTTTTGACCCACAGGTATTTGTGTTGCACTAATTCCACTGTTAAGTTGATGCATTGCTGTTACTTGAAACAGTACACAAATTCCCTCTGAAAATTGGCCATGGACTGACTGTCTCAGGGCCAAAATCTATCCTTTATACATCCTCACAATAATAGGCACTGAAACTATACATTGTTTGATGTTTAAATTACAGAAATTACAATTAAAACATACCTCATTCAATTAACTGAATACTTTAAAAAAATTCCTTCTTTTTAACAGTTTCTTCTACCGCAAAGTTTAGGCCAAGTTGTTTGTTTAAATAATGAAATTAACAGATAACAACTTTTCAAATAGAGCCAAAAAAACACTTAATGAATCCTAGTAGTTCTTCTTCCAAATGTTTATAATTAGTAAAGAGTTTATATTTGCTTATAAGTTAACATTAGAGTTAAGTCAAGAAACAATTACTGATTTCAGCCTATAAATCTAAGCTAAACTCCATGGGAACAGGCCATGAAGGCCCAACTGTGCCTTCGAGCTGCCATGTCATCCTCAGCCCATAGCTTTCTCAAACTCTTCTCGCAGCATCATATCTCCCATCTCATCTTCATCTACATCCACTTTTCTTTCTATGATATTGCTTTCAAGTTCACTGCCCCTGTATAGACTCTCTATATATTCCCTCCACCTTTCAGCATTGATCACTAATAGTCAAACCAGCAAAAAGGTTGCTTAAGTCAAAACAAAATTAATGATAGAATAGGAATCAATATAATTAACTGAGTTCAAAAATGACCAGATAAATGAAATAAGGCTGATATCAAATTTATATAAGCCTGTCAGTGAGGCAGCTTGAAACTTATGGTCAACACTTCACATCACACATGTCCTAAAAATGATACACAGGTTGTCTGAAAAAGAACTACTAGTTTTAAGTATAAATTCAATGGGAAAATTAATGAAAATTTACATCAATGAATACATATCATGAAAGAGAATTCCCTGGAGTTTTGTTTAATGTTAGAAGACTTCAATGTGGGATCCATTTGTTGGGCTGCACGCATCGAGACAATATTCGATTTCTCACCACATATTCACCAATATTTCGGGTGTAACCATCCCAACTGCTCTGATGATTCTTTCCCATAAATGATTGAGGTCTCTTTTCTTTCCCTGTACACAACATTTTTCTACATGGCCTCAAAAGAATCTGTTCAACAACATCTTCAGATATTCTTGGTCTACCTGATAATTTTCCTTTTAAACACTATCGGTTTCCTTGGAAAACTTTAGCCAATGACAGATAGTTTTTGCTGTAGGTGTTTCACCATCACACTGACATCCAAAATTATGTTGCACTGTTATAACTGACTCAGTTTTCACAAGCCAAATAACATGCTGCGCTTTCTGTTGTGGAGTACACACGGTTGCTGAGTTGCTCTGCGCTGTGTGCATGCCTGGACTGAACTCATGAAATAGAGGAAAAAAACTGTGCTGGTGACATCTCAAGGTTCGAGTAGACCTGCCAGCTACTGGGAAGTCAAACTTGGAGAGTTGATGAATCAAACACCACAATCTAGAATAGTGTAAGCCACTCTGTACTGATTCTAGGACGCATTAAAACTAGGGAATTCTTTTTCAAACACACTGTATTGATATGTTTCCACAGCTACTTAAGGAGACACATTAACTACATCATACATCACAGTCAATATATAATCTCATGAAATGTATTGTAAATAATCCATTATTGTTACAAAAACTCGTACCTGTAATTACAGTGCTAGAAGGAAAAAAATGGGCTACATTATTCCTCAGTAAAAGTTAACTTTATTGTAGAAAGTGATGACTCAGTTTCATACCAAAATCACTGATTACTCATAATAGAAACTGCCTCATGAATAACAAAACTAAATTTGTAAATAAGGTAAACAAATTCCTTTTGGGCAATTCCTTTGACTCCATAGGAAATGTATTAGACAGAAAATTATAACTTAAATAATGCACAAATATTATATACTTATCTCTAAATGTTCATTTGGGTTTCTACAGACATATTTAAGTGCACAGCGTTGTGCCACATTTAAATAAAATTAATTATTAATATGTTAATTGAATCATTTCACTTAAGTACCTTCCCCCCCCCCCCAATCCCCCTCTTTTAAAGCAACCAACCAACCAACAACTGAACAACTGACTCATGGAACATGAAATTAATTAACTAACTACCTGAACCAAATAAAGAAATGGTATAGTGATGAAAGTTAAGTATGCAGATTAAGTACATTGAAGGTGAAGAAGCAATACACTTTTTAATTATTTATGTCCTTCTTTTGCATTAATTAGTGGCTTTTGAAATTCTCTAATTCTCAACGAAAAAAAGATATTTCTTGAACAGCTCCATTGCAATAGCCCACCATGAATTTTGTAAACATGAACATGTGAACAGAACTCTGACACCAAAATAATGGCACTGCCAAAGGCTTTCTACTTTTTTTAACAATGCTATAAACACATTTTAGTGTAGCACTTTTTCACAAAAGTTGATCATAGTGTGACACAGCATGGTGGGATAATTTTCACTTCCCCTCTTGTTTTGCCATCTGCCTATTTTAAATTCATTTTTTTTACTTTTAACTAATTAACATTAACATACATGAGTATAATCTGCATTTTCATAAAAGAGAAAGGTAGGCCCTCAGTTTTAAAGAATGGCACCGGATCTAATTTTGTGCTTAGTTTTACGTATGTAATTGATTTTTTAATTTATTTTGACTATTTCTAGTTAGTGTTTTTCATTATAGGGTGAAATCAGTAATTGTTTCATAACAAAAATTCTATTGTTGATATATAAACAAATATAAATTCTGTAGTAATCACAAACATTTGGAGGAACAACTAATGGTAATCTTGAAGGATGTATTTGGCACTATTTGAAAACATGTTAGTGAAGCCGGCTCTAAATTAATTCCAAAGTAATTTACAGTTTTGTCAAAAGTATTGTTTATGTAACTATATATGTTAATTTCATGATTAAAACAAATAATTCAGCTTAAACCTTGTAGTAGAAGAAACTGTTTAAAATTTTCGATATATTCAGTTAATTTAATGAGTTTTAATTGTAATTTCTGTAAATTAAACTTCAAACTATGTGCAGTTTTGGCCCCTATTATTGTGAAGATATATAAGGGCCTGACATTTGGTCAGAATACAATCAGTTCACAGCCGAGTTTCACACCAGGAACCTATGTTGGTTAGAACAACAACAATGCAGCAACTTAACAGTGAAATAAGTGTTACACTAATAGGCTGTATGTTCAAGCAATGACAGTGTCTGTTCCATATGTGCCTGATTATTCTGAAAGAACCATAAATTATGTGATTATTTTGTTAGTGCTCGTAGATGTTCAGCAGGAAACTCTTGTAGCTGTATGTGGATGTTTGCCTGCTAACAATTAATGAGGCTTATGGGAAACTAGGACAATAGTGCACTGGCCATATATAACTGTGTATTATTGGGGGGTTGTGAAAAGTGCAAGTAAAAGACTGTGAAATGTAACTGTGCATCTGTTGGCTACGTGATTTACACAGTAGACAGTACTGCTCATCCACCGCCTTTTTTAGTAAATGCATTTTGTTAAGTAGCGCCCTTGACATCAATCAAAACATATGAGCTTTCCTTTCAGAGGTAAACTCATTTAAATCTGAGTAATCACATAATTTTTTAACTGACTATTCGCAGAAGAAGCACTGTAGTCATTGGAAAAGATATAAGAGAAATGTAGCGTTCTGATGCTGCAAGAAGATAAGTACAGTGCTTCTAAATATGTGGATGGAAACAAAGACAGAAATCGGATGGCACTGTGCCTCTACTGTGTTAGTGACTCTACTGCATGGATCCTACCTGACTGGAAAAAGCCGGCCGAAGAGGCCGTGCGGTTAAAGGCGCTGCAGTCTGAAACCGCAAGACCGCTACGGTCGCAGGTTCGAATCCTGCCTCAGGCATGGATGTTTGTGATGTCCTTAGGTTAGTTAGGTTTAACTAGTTCTAAGTTCTAGGGGACTAATGACCTCAGCAGTTGAGTCCCATAGTGCTCAGAGCCATTTGAACCATTTTTTGACTGGAAAACTGTGGCCTGGTCAGATAATCCATGATTTCAGTTGGTAATGCCTGATGCTAGTGTTTGAGTGTGGTGCAGATCCCATGAAGCTATGAACCCAAGTTGTCAACTAGGCACTGTGCAAGCTGGTGGTGGCTCCATAATGGTGTGGGCTGTGTTTACATGGAATTTACTGTGTCCTCTGGTCCAAATGAACTGGTCATTGATTGGAAATGGTTATGTTTGGCTACTTGAAGTCCATTTGCACCCATTTGTAGACTTCATGCTCCCAAACAATGATGTCATGTCACTGGACAAAAATTCTCTATTATTGGTTTGAGGAACATTCTGGACAATTTTGGTCACCAAGATCACCTGACATGAATCCCATTGAACATTTATGAGACATGATTGAGTGATCAGTTCACATGAAATCCTGCACTGGCAACACCTTCACAATTATGAATGGCACTAGAGGCAGCATGGCTAAAAATTTCTGCAGGGTCTCACAACAACTTATTGAATCCATGCCATATTGAGGAGGGACTGAAGATCCTCTTGTATTGCTGGAATTGGGTCATTATGGCAGCATTTTTAATTGGATGAATCTGACAACTGGTGGAAAAACTCCACCAGGTTATCCCTGAAGTTTAAAACCACAGTGGGTAGTACTATAATGTAAGAAACAGTTTTTAGGAGGTGGGTCAGAATTCTTTCTGTGCATGTAAGTTTGTTTCCCATGTTGAGGAATTTGGGGAAAGTGTTGATGAAACACATAAACAAATTGTGGAATGTTAACAGGGACAGTGGGGATGGATAATGGTTGGGTGGAGCAGTGAAGTGAGTCAGGCAGTATTCAGTACTTCAATTAGGTTAAGTCTGATAGGTAGGGCTGGTGAAAAAAATGTCTTTTCCACTGTAGGGACCAGGAGAAGGAGAGAAGATCTTTAGGAATTCCATAATGATTAAACTGGTAGTGCTGTAAAAGGTAAGGCCTTTGGAAAGGACTGTTACATCTGTGTGACTAAGGGTTTTGGAAGAAAAGTTCATGATTTGTTTTGGGTCTCATTAGGTTCTGTGTTCTTTCTGGTGTTAGGAGGGAATTCTTGAGGGTGTGTTAAATGCAGTAGGTCTGTGAGACAAGGTTTATCAGCTATGAAGTGATGTGGTTTTGAGGCTCTTGTCAGGGTGGTGGATTGTGGTAGTCAAAGGTGAGAGAAGGTGGTGAAAAGGTTGGAGTGATTTTTGAGGTGGCATTGTGCATTCTGCTCTAGTTGCTGGAGATCAAGTGTTTTTAAATGACAGATGGGATGAAAGAATGTGGAATTGTAGAGCAAGAGAATTTAATGGGTGGACAGAATATGTTGCAAGGAGGTTTGGGTCTGATTTTCATGTTTTTGCAGGACTAGGTTGTTGAGGGCTGTGGATTGTCAGAATTTGAAAAGATACAGGTCATTGAGGAAAGAGGTGTTGCAGCCAGATATGGATAATTTGATGGTCAGACAATTTGGGGGAGGGGGGATTCCATGGGCTAGACAACAATGCCGGATCACTACGTGTGACTGGGTTCCGGCTAGGAATAGTGAAATTTTTCTGAATTGTCACTGATGGAGAGAGCATGGGTCCATATTGAAGAATAAAAATGTGTAAAATTATGTAAAATATGTTAAAATACATAGGGAAGACTCACAAAAGGATGGACTGTATGACGTATGGAGAAAATGATGAAATCTGAGAAACAGCATCTAAAGTGAAATAAGTAAAAATGAACTCAAATCAACATGAAAACAGAATTAAAACAAACAGAAAAATAAATAAAATATAATAATAGTGGGATGCAGGTCAGTGGGTGGATATGTGTGAAGAGAGGAGACAGCAGGTGTAAATAGATTAGGTGAGGTTATTAAGTGCCTGCGGGAATAAGGGAAGAGAGAGGAGGGAGCTGGTAAGTTAGAGGTCAACAGGTTCATGTAGCATAGGAATTTGTGGAAAATAACACAAAAATACACAAGAGTAAGGGGAGAAGTGTCAGCAATTTGAAGGTTTAGCAATAATTATACTGGTAGGAAGAATGTGGAACATTAGATGCTGACACAACAATATGCACAATTAGAAACCATGTATTGTGCACAGATGAGATCATTGACACAGTGTAGTCCATTAGTCCTGACTAAAGTAGTGTGTTAGAGAATAGTAACAAAGGAAAACAGTACTTGGTTGTGGGATGGAAGAAAAACCATTAGGCAAAATCAAACACTGGAAGGTATAGAATACAATAACAGCAGTATTGTGAAAAGGATATTATGGAAAGTGTAGACTGGTATGCACCATATAGAGGAATTACTGAGTCACAAATAAGCACAATGAAAATATGTATGTATTTTAGCTTTCAGCTAAGATGGATTCTTGCAAAGGAGAAAACACATGCACCCAAACACACAACTCACACACACACATACACACACACACACACACACACAAACACACATGAAAACTGTTTGTGGCTACTGCAGCCAAATTTAAAACTTCATCGGCATCTGAATGTCCAACAATCTGGCAGCAAACTGGTGTAGATGGTGAAGTAAGGAGGGGACACAGGGTGATGAGTGGGATGGATAGAACTGTGTGGGTGGTGGAAGGGGATTATAAAAGGAAAGAAGTAGAGAAAGGGAATAGAAGGCTGTCCAGTGCTGGAGTGGGAATAGGGAAGACTCTCCACAGTTCCCGTTCCTTTACTACATGGTGCCCTGCTCATTATTGTTGGTGCCACCTCACTACATATCCCCAAATCCCATGACTTTACCACTATTGAAAATTACCTTTCCCAATGCCCAACTGTCTCCAAACCCACAATCTCCTTTCTGGCCACCATGGCTAACTATATTCTCACTCACAATTACATCCCCTCTGAAAGTATAACTTACAAACAAATTCATGGCACAGCAATAGGCACTTACATGGCATGATCCCATGCCGACTATTCATAAGCCTTCTACAGGAATTCTTCCTAATTACCCAAAATCTCAGATCCCCTACCCAGTTCAAATTCATGGATGACATGTTCAGTGATTTGGTCTGAGGGTGTGGACACCTTATCCACAGTCTTCCACAACCACAACACCTTCTCTCCCATTCACTTCACCTGATCCTCCTCAACCTACCAAGTCACCTTGCTCAGTTTTGATCTCCACTATCAGGATAGCCACATTAGTACCAACCAACCACCTGCAATACCTCCACTTTGACAGCTGCCACCCATTCCATATCTAGAAGTTTCTTCCATCTACCCTGGCCACTCATGGTCATCACATCTGTAGTGATGAGCAGTCCCTGCCCGAATATACCAAGGGTCTCACTGAGGCCTTCACAGACTGAAATTACTCTCCAACTTTGTACATAAGCACAAATCCCATGCTTTGTCCCTCCAATCACCTCACACCTCCGACATTGCCAACAGCCAGCCACAAAGGATGACTCCACTAAAGATTCAGTACCACCCAGGACTGGAGTAACTGAACTGTATATGCCAATAGGATTTTGATACCTTTAATCATGCTCTGAAATGGGGGCGATTCTAGAAGTTGGTCAAGGGATGGGCTAATGAGGGGGGGGGGGGGGGGGGGGGGGATGGAATATCGCTTAACTACTGACAAACCGGTAAAATTTAGTGTAGCTTACAGCAGTTTTTGGTAACTGTTTTGGAGTTCAGGATGAAAATGTGTTTTAATATATAGTAAGACACCTATTTTAAGTAAAATGATATTTATTGGTTTTGATAGTAAGCTATTTCCCACTCTTATTCTTTTGTTAAAAATGTGTTTGAAATACAGTGTAACCTATAATGCTACATAATTATTAATAAAATGATTGAATCTGTTGGAGTAATATATTCACTGATTTCTGAAGTCATTTTATCCAGTTTAATGTGATACTGCATGGGGGTGGTGGTGGGGGGAGGCTATAGCCTCCATAGGCCTCTCCCCCTTGCCACCACCCCTATGTTGCATACTTATCCATCCCTACTCCAGCCCTGCAATCAAGGCTTTGCCTCATGGCTCACCTCTTTGCAATAGACCTAGACACAAGACCTGTCCAATACATCCTCCCACCACAATCTACTTCAGTCCAGTCAGAGGCATCTCCTATCCCAGGGCTACATTATGAAACCTGTCATATGATCTAAAAACTAAGTTGGAACAACTGTTCTGCTTTGTATGTGAACGGCCACCAGAAAATTGTGGTCAAGACACAGGTGGACCACTGCAGTATATCCCACATACCCATAAACATCTTGGCCTCAACTTTCACTAGTCCTTGTCCTCCACATACCAATCTCCTTCCATGCTCCCACTCCAGCACTACAGAGCTTTCTTTTCTGACAAAACATCCATTTGTATTTTTCCCGTGTCTCTACTTCTCTACTTTCCCACTCACCTTCCCCCTCTCCCCTCCCCCAAGCTCATCACAAACCAACCAGCTGCATCTAGAACAACTACAATACCCCCACCACATCCCTGCAAGCTTCCACAAGTAACATGATGACTTCCACCACACCTACCTTGCTGTTCCTCCCTGGCCCCACCCTATGCCTCCTCCTTACCCCGTCAACCAAATTGCCAGATGCAGATACATTTTTCAGTCTGGCCAGAGGTATTGATCATGAATGACTGTGATATGTGCTTGTGTGGATGTGTGTGTGTTTTCTACTTCAGAAGAGCCCCTTGACTGAAAGCTAAAATGCATAACAGTATTTAAGTTGTGCCTGTCTGTCACTCAGCATCCCCTCTATATGGTGAACAGCAATCTACTATTTTTTGTTTTCTGAAATACTTTTAGAATGAATTTATATGAAATATTAGCTTGTTAACTGCTTTTAAATTTTAATTTCCAAATCCATTACATTTTGTTATAATCTTCTTCTACCATGACGAAATAACTGAACAACATAAATGTCAGTGGGCTGTGGTTTTCTCAGCAGTTTTCACTTAATTCTAAAGATGAATAAAGTGGCAAATAGGATTAAGAGGTATGATCAAAAAGTAATGTGAATTTCTTAATCTCACAAGTTTTATACATTCAATTTTCAGTTTTTTATCTTGTTGGTACACATATTTTTGGTATTTTTTGTTTTAAATATTTAGTTTATTGTTGATAGTTGAAAAGGTTATAGGTGTTATCAAGTGCTTTGCAAATTTTTACTTTAGGAAAGGATGCATCAAAGAACTTGCATTAATTTTACTCTAAAAATGGAATAAAGTGCAGCACTAAATTGTAAATGTTGGCTGTGCCTTTTGGTGACTCTACTATGAGTAAGACAACAGTTTATGAGTGGTATAAATGTAGAAGATGAAGATGACAGTCTCCTGGCATGTCCTAGCTGCCAGTGTGACTAGGTAAACAAAATTATTTTGGATAGTTGCCAAATCACCATCAGAGTGGTTGTTGATGATATCAGCGTATTCTTTGGCTCATTCCAAGCATTTTTTTCAGATTTTTTGGATATGAAATGTAAAGCAACAAAGTTTCTTCCAAAGTTGTTGAATTTGGACCCAAAATAACATGACATAGAAATCGTTCAGAAATTACTGAGTGAAGTCGACTATGATCCAGAACTTCTAAAGTTATAACAGCTAACAAAAAATAGCTATACATGTATGACATCAGAACCAAGTCCAGTCATGCCAATACAAACTGCCTGAAGAGCCAAGACCAAAAAAAAACTCAACAATTTCAATCACCTGAGAAGTTTCTTCCCACTGTTTTCTTTGATTAAAATGTCATAGTGCATCATGAGTTCCTGCCTTTTAGCCATAAGGTCAATGAGAAATACTACCTGGAAGTTATGTGCTGTATGCATTCAGCAACCCTAAGAAAATGACCAGAACTGTGGCAAAACCATTTGTGGAAATTGCATCATGTTAAAGCTCCCATTCACATCTCGATGCTTGGTCATAAATTTTTGACACAAAACTAAACTGTTACGTTGCCTCAACCAATGTATTCATTGGATACAGCCCCAGTGACTTCATTCTGTTTCCAGGGTTGAAGAGAATCATGAAAGGATGTCATTTTGCCACCACTGGTGAAATAAAACAGAATCACTGAAGGTGCTGCACACCATAAAAAGAAGTGAGTTGCCAAAGTGTTTCCAAGATAGTAAAAAGTTCTGGCACAAGAATACTATATCTGAAGGTGATTACACTGAAAGGGACTAAGCTGGTGTTGATGAATAAATAAAGATTCTATGAGAAAAGCAAAAATTCCTATTGCTTTTCTGTCACACCTCATGCAGAAGTACAAACTTTAGTTTACACTTCATTTTAAATAGATTTCTACCTGTAACTGTTCCGCTACTTATTAAGGAGTAAGCAATGTTTCAAGCTGGGAAAAGCTGTACAGAGCAGTTCTTGAATCTCACTCAGTTCATACAGGATAAATTTGAAACTCACTTGGTTACTCTCTTCTTTTCTGCATAATTATAAGTTTTCCATTGACTTTCAAGTGCAGCATAGTAGCTGGAGGACACAGAAGTACAGCCTAACCCAGGGAAGTGTTTTTCCCCATTACTTTTTGACACCTACACCAACAACCAACTGCTGACACAAAATGTAAGGAGCTCCTGTCTGGTACTTGCCTAACCCTTGCTACACAGTGCAAAAGGTTTAACTCTGTGGAGAGAAAACTGACAAATACCCTCCATAAGAAAATTGATTATAGTACTGTCATACTCCAAAACATCTGGGACTAACTCTTAACAGTACTATTAAATTCAAAATTTTAAAACAAAAACAATATCATTCACAGAAAGCCAAGGGCAAATTGGATCTCACACCCTTCTACAATCTATGTATTTCCCAATGGCACCACATTTCACTGCTGTGGAATGTGCTTTTACTTTCTGGTACAGATAATTGTATTTGAGATACATGGATACAGCACTAAATAAGGCTGATTATAGGTTGCTTCAAGGCTACCCCCACAGATAAACTTTATTACTTCTCTGCAACATGCCCACCCACCATATAAAGATAAAAGGCTGCTAATAAGTAGAAGCTTAAAGTGGAGCAGAACTATGCCCACACATTGCATGGGGACACTCCTCCTTCTTAACAGCTGAAGTCCAGGAAGAGCTTCCTACAGTCATGTAAGATGCTTGCTGTGCCTCTTAATGGAATATGTTGCATAAGGTTAGAACACAGAAAGAGAGAACATCTCAACTCTCCAGATGGATAAGAGAAGCTGAACAGCTACCCACTAGACACAGTGAAGACAGATTAGCATGAAAGTCACTAAGCAGATCATGTTCCAGAATGGGGAGATCTAAGGTCAGTGTGAATAAATGGGTCATTAATGTTGATGGTACATATTGGTTAAAAAAAAAGGGAAAAAAAGAAAAAGAAAAGAAAGGAAACCACAACCACATAGCACAATATATTCTATGCCCAACATTCTGAACAGTGTCTTTCTGGTGAGAACTTTTGTTTATCATGAAGAACTCAATAATTCTTGATATTTCATAGCCAGCACCTGATACCAAGTATTATGTATGCCCTAATGCTTTTTATGATTCTTTCAAACATTGGAACTAATATTATTAATATGTACCAAGAGGGTTTCTTGGATTCTGATGCTAAGAAGTCTTCTGTTTGCTCGCACACATATCCCTATGTGTGTGTGTGCGAGTGTATACCCGCCCTTTTTCCCCCCTAAGGTAAGTCTTTCCGCTCCCGGGATTGGAATGTCTCCTTACCCTCTCCCTTAGACCCCAAATCCTTTCGTCTTTCCCTCTCCTTCCCTCTTTCCTGACGAGGCAACCATTGGTTGCGAAAGGTAGAATTTTGTGTGTATGTTTGTGTTTGTCTGTGTGTCTATCGACGTGCCAGTGCTTTCGTTTGGTAAGTCACATCATCTTTGTTTTTAGATATAAATTATTTAACAGTTACATTGCAGACCCATACACAGTCCCTGATACACTTACACAAGGAATAACCTATCTGAAACCTAGAGATCAAGCAGACACAGCAAACCCAGCAAAATATCGCCCCATAACATGCCTACCAACAATATACAAAATATTAACTTCAGTCATTACACAGAAATTAATGACACATACAACACAGAACAAAATTATAAATGAAGAACAAAAAGGCTGCTGCAAAGGAGCATGAGGATGTAAAGAGCAACTGATAATAGATGCAGAGGTGACATATCAAGCTAAAACTAAACAAAGGTCACTACACTACACTTACATTGATTACCATAAAGCTTTTGATAGTGTACCCCACTCATGGTTACTACAAATATTGGAAATATACAAAGTAGATCCTAAATTGATACAGTTCCTAAACATAGTAATGAAAAACTGGAAAACAGCACTTAATATCCAAACAAATTCAAATAATATCACATCACAGCCAATACAGATTAAGCATGGAATATACCAAGGAGTCTCATTAAGTCCTTTCTGGTTCTGCCTTACTCTGAACCCACTATCCAACATGCTAAATAACACAAATTATGGATATAATATTACTGGAACATACCAACACAAAATCACACATTTGCTATACATGGATGATCTAAAACTACTGGCAGCAACAAATCAACAACTCAACCAACTACTAAAGATAACAGAAGTATTCAGCAATGATATAAATATGGCTTTTGGAACAGACAAATGTAAGAAAAATAGCATAGTCAAGGGAAAACACTCTAAACAAGAAGATTACCTATTGGATAATCACAGCGACTGCATAGAAGCGATGGAAAAAACAGATGCCTATAAATATCTAGGATACAGACCAAAAATAGGAATAGATAATACAAATATTAAAGAAGAACTAAAAGAAAAATATAGACAAAGACTAACAAAAATACTGAAAACAGAATTGGCAGCAAGAAACAAGACAAAAGCTATAAGTACTTATGCTATACCAATATTGACCTACTCATTTGGAGTAGTGAAATGGAGTAACACAGACCTAGAAGCACTCAGTACACTTACACAATCACAATGCCACAAATATAAAATACATCACACACATTCATCAACAGAAAGATTCACATTAAGCAGAAAGGAAGGAGGAAGGGGGTTTATCGACATAAAAAACCTACATTATGGACAGGTAGACAATTTAAGAAAATTCTTTCAAGAACGAGCAGAAACTAGCAAAATACACAAAGCAATCACTCATATAAATACATTGGCTACACCATTGCAATTCCATAACCACTTCTACAACCCTTTAGAGCACATAACATCAACAGATATGAAGAAAGTAAATTGGAAAAAGAAAACACTACGTGGCAAGCACCCGTATCATCTAACACAGCCACACATCGATCAAAACACATTCAACACATGGCTAAGAAAAGGCAATATATACAGTGAGATGGAAGGATTCATGATTGCAATACAAGATTAAACAATAAACACCAGATATTAAAGCAAGCATATTATTAAAGATCCCAATAACAGATAAATGCAGACATTGCAAACAACAAATAGAAACAGTAGATCACATCAAAAGCGGATGTACAATACTAGCAAATACAGAATACCCCAGAAGACATGACAATGTAGCAAAAATAATACATCAACAACTTGCCATACAACATAAACTAATAAAACAACACGTTCCCACATACAAGTATGCAACACAAAATGTACTGGAGAATGATGAATACAAATTATACTGGAACAGAACCATTATAATAGATAAAACAACACCACATAACAAACCTGACATCATACTCACCAATAAAAAGAAGAAATTAACACAACTAATCGAAATATCCATACCCAATACAACAAATATACAGAAGAAAACAGGAGAAAAAATTGAAAAATACATCCAACTGGCTGAGGAAGTCAAAGACATGTGGCATCTGGATAAAGTTGACATCATACCAACTATACTAACAACTACAGGAGTCATACCACACAATATCCATCAGTACACCAACGCAATACAGCTACATCCAAACGTATATATACAGCTACAGAAATCTGTAATTATTGATACACGTTCAATTACCCGAAAGTTTCTAAATGCAATGTAACAGATACCTTACGTTTGAAGGGAGGTCGCGCTTGATCGGAATCCGCGTCACTTTCCATTTTTAACCAGACATAACATCTGAGACAGGAAAGAGAAATAATAATAATAATAATAATAATAATAATAATAATATGGATGACAATAATGACTGCTGTAAATAGTAATAATAATAATAATAACAACATAATGAGATGGAAAGTTGCTACTCACCATATAGCAGAGGTGCTGAGTCACAGATAGACAAAAAAAAAGACTCTCACAATCAAAGCTTTCAACCATTAAGGCCTTCGTCAACAACAGACACACATACGCGCACACACACACATTGATGCAAATGACATGAGTCATGGGGTGTGAGTTGCATTTGCCTTGAGTGTGTGTGTGTGTGTGTGTGTGTGTGTGTGTGTGTGTGTGTGTGTCTATTGTTGATGTCTGCCTTAATGGCTGAAAGCTTTAATTGTGAGAGTTTTTTGTTGTTCCTATCTGTGACTCAGCATCTCTACTATATAGTGAGTAGCTACTTTCCTTCTCATAATATTGTTACATTCCATCATGGACATTCCATTGTTAGGAAAAAAACTATAGGTCAGGACAACTGATAAATGTGAGCTGCACAGAATGTGGGAGTGATAGCTACTGTGATAGAATGTGGGCAATTAGCTGTCTTTTGAAGTTTCTAAGGAATTTAATTTCCAGTATATTTTGAGGAAGAATGTTCCCAAGTCATGTTCCTGATACAGAAAATTGGTTAGAGAACATGGCAATGCTATGTGAATGTTTAGAGAGGATTTTACTTTGTTGATAATAAGTACAGCTGCTGTTCCTTCAGACAGTAGTGTAAGAGTTGAAGACAAATAAGAGAGAGCGCAGTGATTAAGGTGATGGCAGAGCAGACATAGTGGATGATAGTCTTTATGCTTATCAGCATGTAACCTTAATAATTGTTTGTAGCCTGATATTGTATGGTAAAAAAGCTTACATCACACATGTTTTGTACACCAGCATTCATTGCCAGTTCCAGCCTGAATGATCTTTCGTATGATAGGCTTTATGAATGGAATAACCATAGTCAAGTATGGGGAGTAATAGTGCCACTAAGATCTTCTTTTTAAGCCTAAAAGGAAATGCTGTTTTTTTATACTTCTATAGTAAGTGAAGTGATGCTGATACCTTTCTACAGAATGCACTTGTTTGTTCGGTCCAGTCGTTTCAGCCCAGTTCTTTGCAGAAGAAGAAAAGATTATGTCTGTATCATTTAGGATTTATGGTGGAAGTAACTGTCTGAAGTAAGTGGTAATAAGTCTTTTGTGAGTGACTAATATTGTTTGTGTTTTAGATGAGTTAAGTTTCAAACCTATGCTGTGCACCCACACTGATATCGAAAGTAAATTGGCAATTGACAGAAGTGAATGGAAAATCATGTATGAATGTCAAAAATGTCTGCTAGTGGTGTAGACTGTTAGCAGGTGGTCATACTGAAATTCATGATGGGGAAAGAAGTTGGATATTGCCAATTCATTAAGAGACAATAGTGAAAGTTGAACAAATCATGCTTCAAGACTGGTGGATCACTCCCAATGAGCTCTGCAATTATTGTTTCTGAGGATTCTCAAAGCACCATTCACCAGACTTTGATGCAATGAAATTTTGGAAGGTGTGTGCAGGATTGGTCCCAAGAATGCTGACAACAGACCACAAATGATAATGCATTGAAACTTCCCACGAGCTTTGTCAGCAGTATGCTGATCCAAAGGACAACCTTTTGGATTCAATAGTCATGTGTGATGAAACTTGGGTTTTCCACTTCAGACCTGAGACAAACAAGTTATGTGAGTGGCAGCTTTCCCATCCACACAAACCACCAACCACCAAAAATTCAGAAGGACCCAGTCTGCTGGAAAAGTCATGGCAACTGTGTTTTGAAATCAAAAGGGGATACTGTTGGTTGACAACAATAAATGCCAACAGGTATCATCCGACATTCAAAATCTCAGACGGGTGATTCAGAAATGATGAAGAGGAATACTGAGCAAGGGAGAAAGTCTTCTCCATGAAAATGCTTACCCCCACCCCCACCAATGCCTGTCAAACCATGGATCTTCTGCAACGCTTTGGATGGGACATCCCTGACCCACCCTACAGTCTGGACTTAGTGCGTAGTCACTACCACTTGTTTCTGCTTGGCTGAAAGGCACTTCAGTAACAATGATGAGGTGACAGATGAGGTCCAATGCTTCTTCAATAACATGACAGTGGGGAGGTATCACATGGGCATACAAAAACTGCTATCTAAATTATGATTATGTCAAAAAATAGAAAAATGTTCAAGCTTCAAAAGTATGTATAATTTACTGTGAATTAACATTTATTTAGATTTAAAAAACTTGGAGACCTTACTTTTAGGATCACCCAAGTACTTGAAGGGACTCATTGTTTTGCACTCTTGTGTGTTGCTTGTGTAAACTTATTGGCATGGTAAAATACTCATTTAGATGCTTAATAGAAACTAGAGTTTCAGCTGCAGATTTTGGTTTGCCTGTTCTTAAACCTTACAGATTCCTACACAGGATGACAGGTCTGTGACAGTCCTCAGTTAGCTAGTGGGATACCTAAGTTTTGCATTTGTCACTGATTTCCTAACTCAGCTGCCTAGTTGTGTATAGGTAATTATCAGAGGTCAGGTGCCTTTGGTAGGTCCGGTGTGCTGCATCTCTGACACTCATAATGTGTATCAGGTTATCTGCAAGCCAAGGTGCAGATTTTCTCCTTACTCTTACTGTTTTTAGAAGAGTGTGTTTATTGTATAAATTACTCAGTATTTTAATGAAGTTACTCACTTCATTATTTATGTTAAAGTTATTTCTTACTGTTGTCTACCAAGAAATATTGTAGAGGTCAGGTGTGAGCCAAGATATATTCAAGCATTTGTGGTTTGTTCTCTGGTGGATTGTATATTACCCAATTAAAAGACTTTCTATTGAGGAGTTTAATCTCAATGAACATGTATTTAGGCATATTCTGTTTGGTTTTAGGGTGAGTACAACTTTGGTGAACAAATTTGCACATACATATGCTGTGACACAACTCCTTTGTCTGTAACACCTGCAATGTCTCAGAAAAATACAACCATCAAGACCTACAGACCTGGAAGTAATACTCAGGTTCAGTCATGTCTTCAACAGGCATATAATGTGAAAGTTGAGGTCCTGAAATATGCACAGAACTCAGCTGGGTGGGCTGGTAAGGACTTGCAAACTTGCGTGAGTAAGAGCTTTCATGAGCTATTTCAGCTATTAACTGGCAGACAGAGGGACATCCATCCTGGAGTCAGTTCTACATCTACATCTACATTTACACTCCGCAAGCCAGCCAACAGTGTGTGGCAGAGGGCACTTTACATGCCACTGTCATTACCTCCCTTCCCTATTCCAGTCGCATATGGTTCGCGGGAAGAACTGCTGCCGGAAGGCTTCCGTGCACGCTCAAATCTCTCTAATTTTACATTCGTGATCTCCTCAGGAGGTATAAGTAGGGGGAAGCAATATATCCGATACCTCATCCAGAAATGCACCCTCTCGAAACCTGGACAGCAAGCTACACCGCGATGCAGAGCGCCTCTCTTGCAGAGTCTGCCACTTCAGTTTGCTAAACATCTCTGTAACGCTATCATGCTTACCAAATAACCCTGTGACGAAACATGCTACTATTATTTGGATCTTCTCTATCTCCTCTGTCAACCCGATCTGGTACGGAACCCACACTGATGAGCGATACTCAAGTATAGGTCGAACGAGTGTCTTGTAAGCCACCTCCTTTGTTGATGGACTACATTTTCTAAGCACTCTCCCAATGAATCTCAACCTGGTACCTGCCTTACCAACAATTAATTTTATATGATCATTCCATTTCAAATCATTCCGCATGCATACTCCCAGATATTTTACAGAAGCAACTGCTACCAGTGTTTGTTCTGCTATCATACACTCCTGGAAATGGAAAAAAGAACACATTGACACCGGTGTGTCAGACCCACCATACTTGCTCTGGACACTGCGAGAGGGCTGTACAAGCAATGATCACACGCACGGCACAGCGGACACACCAGGAACCGCGGTGTTGGCCGTCGAATGGCGCTAGCTGCGCAGCATTTGTGCACCGCCGCCGTCAGTGTCAGCCAGTTTGCCGTGGCATACGGAGCTCCATCGCAGTCTTTAACACTGGCAGCATGCCGCGACAGCGTGGACGTGAACCGTATGTGCAGTTGATGGACTTTGAGCGAGGGCGTATAGTGGGCATGCGGGAGGCCAGGTGGACGTACCGCCGAATTGCTCAACACGTGGGGCGTGACGTCTCCACAGTACATCGATGTTGTCGCCAGTGGTCGGCGGAAGATGCACGTGCCCGTCGACCTGGGACCGGACCGCAGCGACGCACGGATGCACGCCAAGACCGTAGGATCCTACGCAGTGCCGTAGGGGACCGCACCGCCACTTCCCAACAAATTAGGGACACTGTTGCTCCTGGGGTATCGGCGAGGACCAATCGCAACCGTCTCCATGTAGCTGGGCTACGGTCCCGCACACCGTTAGGCCGTCTTCTGCTCACGCCCCAACATCGTGCAGCCCGCCTCCAGTGGTGTCGCGACAGGCGTGAATGGAGGGACGAATGGAGACGTGTCGTCTTCAGCGATGAGAGTCGCTTCTGCCTTGGTGCCAATGATGGTCGTATGCGTGTTTGGCGCCGTGCAGGTGAGCGCCACAATCAGGACTGCATATGACCGAGGCACACAGGGACAACACCTGGCATCATGGTGTGGGGAGCGATCTCCTACACTGGCCGTACACCACTGGTGATCGTCGAGGGGACACTGAATAGTGCACGGTACATCCAAACCGTCATCGAACCCATCGTTCTACCATTCTTAGACCGGCAAGGGAACTTGCTGTTCCAACAGGACAATGCACGTCCGCATGTATCCCGTGCCACCCAACGTGCTCTAGAAGGTGTAAGTCAACTACCCTGGCCAGCAAGATCTCCGGATCTGTCCCCCATTGAGCATGTTTGGGACTGGATGAAGCGTCGTCTCACGCGGTCTGCACGTCCAGCACGAACGCTGGTCCAACTGAGGCGCCAGGTGGAAATTGCATGGCAAGCCGTTCCACAGGACTACATCCAGCATCTCTATGATCGTCTCCATGGGAGAATAGCAGCCTGCATTGCTGCGAAAGGTGGATATACACTGTACTAGTGCCGACATTGTGCATGCTCTGTTGCCTGTGTCTATGTGCCTGTGGTTCTGTCAGTGTGATCATGTGATGTATCTGACCCCAGGAATGTGTCAATAAAGTTTCCCCTTCCTGGGACAATGAATTCATGGTGTTCTTATTTCAATTTCCAGGAGTGTATAATCATACAATAAAGGATCCTTCTTTCTATGTATTCGCAGTACATTACATTTGTCTATGTTAAGGGTCAGTTGCCACTCTCTGCACCAAGTGCCTATCCGCTGCAGATCTTCCTGCATTTCGTTACAATTTTCTAATGCTGCAACTTCTCTGTATACTACAGCATCATCCGTGAAAAGCCGCATGGAACTTCCAACACTATCTACAAGGTCATTTATATATATTGTGAAAAGCAATGGTCCCACAACATTCTCCTGTGGCATGCCAGAGGTTACTTCGCCAGAGGTTACTTCAACGTCTGTAGAAGTCTCTCCATTGAGAACAACATGCTGTGCTCTGTTTGCTAAAACCTCTTCAATCCACCCACACAGCTGGTCTGATATTCCGCAGGCTCTTACTTTGTTTATCAGGCCCAGTACCTCACTAGGTATTTATTTATTTGTCCATATAAATATCTTTTTCAGTGCACATATCATACTCAGGATATTGGACAAAAAACCTTTTTATCTATTGGTTTTTCAAACATCAAACATACATAATTTAAACTTTTTTGACAACCTTGATCTTGGTAATTTGTTGTATGGATTTTTCCTGCATGATATGCACCTTTTTGGCATAATGTGATGTTACAATGACTATGCAGTAAATGAAGCACGCAAAAAGGAATACAATCGTCTCAAAAATGAGATACAAAAGAGTTACATGTTTGCACTTGTTACTGTGCTTCAAAGTAGTCACCAGTTATTTGTAGAACACATTTCCAGTGATGTGGAAGGTGTAGTTCAAATGGCTCTGAGCACTATGGGACTCAACATCTTAGGTCATAAGTCCCCTAGAACTTAGAACTACTTAAACCTAACTAACCTAAGGACACCACACACGCCCATGCCCGAGGCAGGATTCGAACCTGCGACCGTAGCAGTCCCGGACTGCAGCGCCAGAACCACTAGACCACCGCGGCCGGTGGAAGGTGTAGTTGTTCTGTTGATGGTGCTAATTCAGTGGTCTAAAGTTATGGTGATTCTCTTGTACGAATGTGATGATGTTATCCTAATGCATTACGTTCCTCCACAGCAGATCATCAATGCACATTATTACTGTTCATTTTTGGAGCATCACCTGTGACCAACTTCGCGAAAGAAGCAGCAACACTTTCTGCGCAACCCACCCATCATTTTGCACGACAATGCACGGGCGCATGCAGTGCAAGCTGTGACTGCTCTGTTCGGTCGATGGGACTGCAAAGTACTTTACCATCAACCATACACCCCAGACTTAAGTCCTTGTGACTTTGATTTGATTCCAAAGATGAAGGAACCACTTCATGGCATTCACTTCAGAACTGTTCCATAGATTCGACAGGCAGTAGACTGCTCCATTCACACCATCAACAGAACAGGCTCTGCTAATGGTATACTATGCCTTCCACATCACTGGCAACAGGTTCTACACAATGCTGGTGACTACTTTGAAGGACAGCAACAGGTTCAAACATGTAACTCTTTTGTATCAGTTGCAAATAAATAACTGCCACTATTAAAGTTCCAGCCCTTGTATTACGGGTTGTGCCATATTTTTATTTTGATCTGTGTGGAAATCCATTGGGTATTAACTGCATATTGTGAGCTATATCAGAATGTTACAAGGAAGTGCAGTCTCTTTGCCAAAACCAACTAAATATCACCTCAGAACTCAGAGAATAGGTATTCTGGTCTCAATGTGTGCCACAATTAGCAGCTCACTATGTAATGTGCACTCAGCTACAGTTTGTATGGTCTCATCATCATCTTCAGTGAGTCCTGCACAGGTATTGTGTCAGGTACATCGTTCCCCTTCTAAGCATATTCTGCTTTCTCCATAGCTGATTTGGTTTACTCTAGCTGCAGAATGAACAGAACCCTTTTCTTTTCCCTACTTGTTTCAATTTTGTACAGAATACTGAAGGTTTCCAAGCAGTAGAAAAATTTCTCACTGATTCAGGTTCATAAGTAGTTTCAGATAGAACAGTGCACAAGTTGGTTACAGAAGTGGCATTTTATTATAGGCTTTATACTGGATCTTGCTCACCCAAATGAAGTGCTGAAACTGCCACCAACAGTCAAGTGAACAATGAGTTTACAGGCCAGTTCTCTTCTGAAACTGGCTGTTGGGTGGGCTTTTAGTTAATGTATTTTTTTAATCATTGTGTTTATTTGTTTTCTAGTATTCATATAGAAAAGGGGGCGAGGTGGGAGGTTAGGGGAAGAGAGAAAGAGAGGGAAAGAGAGAGAGAAAAAGATAGTGGGAGGGTGGGGGTGGGGGGAGAGGTAGAGAAGGAACTTCTAGTTGTTCATCAGCAGTCAAAGCTCCTTCCAACTGTGTATGAATGGCAGCTGAATACCGTATTTACTCGAATCTAAGCCGCACTTTTTTTACGGTTTTTGTAATCCAAAAAACCGCCTGCGGCTTAGAATCGAGTGCAAAGCAAGTGGAGGTTCTGAAAAATGTTGGTAGGTGCCGCCACAACTAACTTCTGCCGTCGAATATATGTAGTGCTACACAAGCATGCTTTGTGGGCACAAAGATAAATACTGGCGCCAAAACCTTTTTTTTTTTTTTTTTTTTTCTCCGCCCCGAGTTTCGACCACTGCATTTTCATACATTGTCCAACGAAGTAAATACAAATTCCGTATTGTTCATCTTCGAATGTAGCAGTATTTCAATGTACTACGAAAATCCGACTGGCAATACTGTTAGGGATGTTAGTCAATATGGCCAACTCTACGTTCCGAGTTTTTTCCTACCTGTGAGAAGAGATGGTTGCTAATAGGAACCTGATGAAATGTGGATCACATGCAGTATTCTCTTCATCATAAGAATAATACGAAAATAAACATTTTGCCATGTATTCTTTCGTGTTTGCTGCTATCTCATTTAAATCCTGTCTGCCTAATAAACTACGAAACTAGAGTGAAACAACAGCAAACGCGGAAGAATATACGTATCGTGTCATGTTTATAATCGTATTATTCTTGTGCCTAATAGTGATATAGTCAGAAATGAAGCACGGCAACTGACTAGATTTTAAATGTAAGATGACTAATTTCTGTGCAGAATTTGATGTACTAAAGAAGCGGCCGCAAAGATTTTCAAACGGAGAAAAATTTGTGCCTAACTCTCGTTCAGAACATGTTCTATCATACGCAGTCTATTATTTGGTTCTTGTTGATCATTGTACAGTAATGCATTTTCAGCTTAGAGTGACGTAAACACCTATAACAAAGAAAACGGCACTTATCAGATCAAAGCAAAATAAGCAATCGATTCAAACCAGACGAAGCACGTGAAAAAGGAAGGGTACCCCTATAAATACGGACGGAGCGCCTGACGCATGGCAATAGCTACCTGGTAAAGCTTAACTGCTAAGCTTACGACTCGAACCAAACTACTATAGCTGTATCGTCTTTCATTCGACCTAAATTGTGTCTCATATTACAATGGACCAAGTTTGTTTCGATTTGGAGGTGCGGCCTAAAACTTTTCTCTCCCCTTGAATTTCGTTGTGATGATGATGATGTTTGGTTTGTGGGGCGCTCAACTGCGTGGTTATCAGCGCCCGTACAATTACCCAATCTTTGCTCAGTCCAATTTCGCCACTGTCCTGGATGATGATGAAATGACGAGGACAACACAAACACACAGTCATCTTGAGGCAGGTGAAAATCCCTGACCCCGCCGGGAATCAAACCCGGGACCCCGTGCTCGGGAAGCGAGAACACTACCGCGAGACCACGAGCGGCGGACTTGAATTTCGAGTCTCAAATTTCAGGTGTGGCTTAGATTCGGGAAATATTTTTTTCCTTTATTTCGAGTCTCATTTTTCAGGTGCGGCTTAGATTCGAGTGCAGCTTAGATTCGAGTAAATACGGGAAGTGTGTGTATGGAAAGAGCATTACTGTGTAAAGAAAGCAAGGAAACTGAAATATAGCATTGGCACTGAAAGCATGTTTATTTTGAACATAAACATATGTCCATAACAACACTAAACTCTTGGATAGAGAGTGCTGCTGATTATGCAAACCTTGAATATTCCAGAACATATAAGCATTGGCAAAATATATTCTTAGAACTTCTCAGAAGTGATAAATACTAAGTAACAAATAATTGCTGCATCATACCAGTCAGCAACACTAACCATTGCCTCATACTGCATGCACCACAACTTGTGGCAGTATTAACCAACTCCCTTTTTGCTTAATAAAGCCTGTTTCTTCCAGTTTAAATAACAATACTAAATGTTGTGTGAAAATGCACTATGGTGGAAAATGTACTCACTTCTAAAACTAAAATTAATTTTAGGATTATTAATTTCACTTCTGCTGCTACAAAGGAACCTACATCTATGAGGGGTATTCAGTAAGTAATGCAATACTTTCTTTCTGAAAGCAGATTAGTTTTTTCTGTATTCCCCATTCTTTTGCCTACAGTGTGATGACCTTACACCACCTTATTGAGGGGCAACATGCCTCATGGTACCAACTTCTGGTCAACATTGGTGCCAACATCTTGTTGCATCAACAACCTCTCCATCATCCACTTATTGCTTCCCATGAAGTGCATCCTCCATTGGATCAAACAAATGTAAGTCATAAGGGGTAAGATCTGGGCTGTAGAGTATATGAAGAATAACAGTCCAATGAAGTTTTTTGAGCCACTCTCAGGTGCATAGACTTGTGTGAGGCCTTGCATTGTCATGGACAAGAAGTTCATTTATATTTTTATGGCAACAAACACACTGAAGCCATTTCTTTAGTCTCCTGAGGGTAACAAAATACACACCAGAGTTGATTGCACCATGATGGGTAACAATAAAAAGAATAACACCTTCAGAGTCCCAGAAGATCATCACCATGACTTTTCTGGTTGAGGGTGTGGTTTTGTACTATTTCTTCAGAGGAAAGGTGGTGCAGTACCACTCCATATATTGCCATTTTGTTTCCAGTTCAAAGGGATATACCCATATTCCATTGTCTGTGACAATGTTTGAGAAAAAATTGTCACATTCAGCCTCATAACACAAAAGCGATCCTGCACAAATGTTCCTTCATTGCTCTTTATGGTCTTCTGTTAGGCACTGAGGAACCCAGTAGGTACACAGCAAGGTGTTTGATTGCAATCCATTGATCATCTTGAATGAGAGTATCCAAACAACCCACATTGCAGCAGTCCCAGCAGTGTATGACCCACTGGCATGCATCAGACAGGTTCAAGCAACCTTTTTGTGATGATGATAGACACCTCACCCAATGACTAACCTTGCTTTTCTTTAATGCCAGGTCTCTGTAAACATTCCACAAGTGCCTACAAGAATCTGTGATGCTCTGGTTTTCTGCCAAAAGAAACTCAATGACAGCTCTCTGCTTGGGCCCCACCTCCATTACGGACACCATTTTGAGGTCATGTAGAGTGCTGAAACTCACTGCAACTTCATGAAACTAAAGGGGCTGAAACAGGAATATTCCACAGTGTTCCACAATAAATTCTGCTTTCTTTAAGCCCAAAATTGCTGAGGAAAAAAGTATTGCATTACTTATTGAATGCCCCTCATATTTCCATTAATGTTAGCACTGAGTGAAATAAGAAGAGTTTATTAATGGAAATTTCTGTGATCCTAGATGGACTTCTCTCACTATATAGACAAAAAAACTATAATGGGGAAGGTTTCATTCATGTTAAGAGCTTTAGTTACACAACAAAAGAAGAGGTGGCCATATCAGTAAGATGTCTTAAAATGTTAAACTAAATTTAAAATAGTTTACATTATTGCAAAACCATATGGTATGATTTTATTACATGCACAAATACTTCATATTATTCTCTTACATTGTTTTCCAAAGAGGAATTACTTTCAGAAAAACTTCTGCCTCTCTAAAGAAGTTCCTCTACAACATAAAAATCATGTAAGTTTATTGATTTAGTAGCAGACTGAGAGTTACTACATAGCAAATGGTTGACCCTTATTTCTAGTAAGCATCTTTTTGTAGAGTGCTAACAGACACATCCCACTTCAGAATGTAAATAATAAGTTAATTTATGGAAGTGGTTTCCTTAAAAAACTTCTAATTTGCTTTTTTGTGGAGATCTTCTGTTTTCTTCCTCTGATTTGTTTGTTTTGTGTTCCTAACACCAGAAAAACTCATCTGTAAAATTTTTATAGAGTAATTGTATAGCCTAAACTTACTTAATAGATGTTTGATTCCTTTACTTATGCTTGCATGTTTCAGCGTCCGCCAAAAAGTGCAGAAATATTTGAACCACATGAGTGTCGCCTGGCACTTATTTATTTCTGTAAGGTATATTTGCGCTATTTACCACTTCTACATATAGCACTGCTACCAAACTACAAGCTGCATATCACCTGGGATGAAATACCTGAATTAGAGAAAATTACTGCTAAAAAGAAGTAAATTAAATAAAAAACATTTTTGTTGTAGTCATCACTATGTAACTTAAAATTCAAATAAAAAATAATTAGTAATGGAGTTTGATCACTGTTCTTAAGGAGTCATATTATATCACTTTCACTAATGCAACACATTTTAAAGTATTCTCATCTACAAATGAATAGCTACAAATCACAGTTGTCCAAGTGAAGATGAAGTAAGCATGTTCTTACAAAATGAATGGTAGGACCAGCTCCATTGGTACTGAAAAGTGTTACTTCTGTGTATATTATTGTTTATTATAAGATGCAAATGGAGTACCTAGATCTATAAATGAAATTTCAATATAATTTTTTTATGCTCATCCACAACCTGTGTGACCACCCACCTCTCAATAATGCATAAACACTTGCAGTAGAACATTGAAAAATATTACTTACTGTTCTTAAGTACAAGTGCACTCCTCTAGGCCTGGAAGTGCTAACACATTGCAACTAAATATCTGAAAAAACGTGACATAAAGTAAACATTTCTAATACTCAACTGTTTTTTGCCTCCTCATTGAAAATTTAGCTTGCTGAAAATAAATAATTGACATCTAGGTTGCATATCCCAAGTTCGAATTTCAGAAATGAATACTATGTGGTTAAGAAGCATGCATCCATTCATTTATTGCTCTTATACCAGAATATCCTGACATTCAACACTTTTTCATTATACTTGATGACAACATTGATGGTTTCACAATGTCTACAAACTGTGTGCCATGCCTGCATTTGTTATGCTAACTTGACCAAATATATTCCTAGATAAGAGCTTAGTGACGAACTACCTTCATATGATTTGTAGAACAGAAGAGAAAATTTATTGCCACAGAACATGTCATATGCAATCAAATGATTGTGATGTACTTGACTTCTCATTTTCAAGCTAATTTCTAATTGTAAGTATGCAGAACAAGTTAGAGCTGTTTTATAATTCTAAGTACCACAAAATGATTTATTATAATCGTATTGAAAATAAAGTAAAATTAAACATAAATATTTACTTAAAGTACTTTTTAGCATTAAATAGAAAAAAATAAAACATCAAACATAGTTATTGTGACAATGAGTCATAAATTCTTATAAACCATAAAAATACTTACTTGCTAGGTCCTTTTTTAAATGAAGTATAAATTCTTCTAGTTCATAATCTTTTAAATTTTTCTCAGATTTGTCATACCCATATAATGAAGCATCTTCTCCAGCAGTTTTAGCCTATGATTTGTTAATTTATACTGAGATCTTCTTGTTACATAATCATGCTTAAAGAGGTTATTCTCAACAAGTTGTGAGTTTTGTTTAGAAAACCTAATTGTCTAAAAGATTAGAGGCCAGGAACAGTCATAAGATCAAGAGCCTTGTCTTTTTCTGCACTTTCCATGGCTCTAATGATTTTTTCTGTAGCCTAAAGACTCTCTGTAAGTTTGTTTTCTCTTATTCCCCAAAAATTACAACTTTTTTGACTGGTGTTTCTATTAAACTGCTTATAACATTCATTGCAAATGTTAGGCTATTTAGAAGGCACACATGACATCTACATGGTCCAACAATGATAAATTCTTGTTCAGTATGGGCAAATGTATAAGGATGAGGTAGAAGGCACCGTATTAAGACTCGTACGAGCTTTCCAAGTGATTTATTGTTTCCAACTACAGTGCCCCCATTCCTCTCAATCTGCATCACTGGGTCCTGCAATGCTGAGGACACCACATTGCTGTCTGCAAAACAGCTTGGTGTGGAATGGCTGGCTTAGCAACCCGTGCATGCACTGCTGTGAGTCAGCCTTGTACGCCAGTGGAGTTGCATCATCAACAGGCGGCCAACTGTGTGCTTCTCGCTGGCATGGCTGAGATTGCTGCCACAACATGTGCTAGCGATCTGGCATCCAAATCTGCAGCCTTCGCTTTGGGATGCCTCTGGTGGTTGTTGCAAGCCAGGACAACTGCCCATGGTAGCAAGCTGTAGAGTGGCCTGCCACTAGCTGGCTACAGACCCCGCATTGGTATCAGAGTCTCAAACCAGCAACCTGTCTTGGACTGGAATGCTAGTGGCCCATCTGCTGCTGCATGTAGCTGATGGTGTGACATGCCCCGCCATCCAAGAGAGCCGTCACACGTGAATACATCTCGTTAGAAATCCCACACCTATTTATATATGGCTGTGTGCCTCTGTTTTGCCATACACATTGCTCTGCATCACATACTCGTAACACACTAGGTTGGCCAGTGGGACCCTTCTGCCTGTGATTTGTGACATGCAAAACAGCTACGTATACTCTTCAAGCAATTTGATGGCCCTGTGGTCTCTATCCTACTTTGCAACTGTTGGTATGGGTAACTCACTGCAGTCTGGCCTGTACCTGGCTGTAACTTCGCTCAGAATATTGCATGATAATAACTTACCCTGTCCTAAATGGTGGTGCCGCTACATCATTCCCCTCTTCAGAAATACCTGGCCCATAGGTCAACCCTTAACTAGCTCTCAGCTTGTTTGGGTCAGTACCTTTGGTATATTTCCTTACTGTTAGAAAACTTAAATGTGGTCTAATGCCCCTTAAAACCATGACATGAAACAAAATTACTGGACGACCACTGCTCGATCAGCCCCTTACCTACTTGTGTCATGCCCTTGGTATCCAATCCACTGGGACTTGGACTACTCTTGGTTCCCTCTTGGAATTAGCTCTGCCTGATCAGAAAGAAAACAACACATAACAAAGTTAAGGCTGCGATGACACTTGGCACAAAGGTGGTCAAAATGATTGTTGTTTGCCATTGCCTTTCCCTGTACTGAGAGACATGTTGCACAAGCTGTTCAGCTGATAGACGCCCCTCTTGCTCTAAAATGAACTGGTTTACGGGTATCAACAGACCTGGCTCCCGAGTTTGATTTAAGAAGGTCAGATTCTGCCTTGGCAAAAACTCTAAAGTTTCTTCTGGCCAGTACAGCTGTGGCTGTGTAATATTCAATTGTGTGACTCCTGAAATTGACACTGGCAGGTGGAAGGTTGGTTCTATTATGTTACCTTTAGTTCCATTGATTAAAATTCCACTCCCCTCGAGCTCTACACATTTCACTTCTGCAAATACTCCCTGCTCAAAACAACTTGTTACTACTACCAAATTCTCGTAGGTGGTGAAGAGACAATGCATCCCGACCCTTTGCAAGCTCAATTTTGGTTCCACAATGCCCCTTGAACAGTCTATTCCTTTCCCCCTGGCTAAAAATAACTGCACCGCGTGTGTATCTGGATTGGTACTTACCACCCTGGCTGGTCATACCGTTACCTCTCCTCTATGGCAGTTTTGTAATTCCTCCCTTGCCATCTCAGTGTACCAGTTTCTAGTTGCCGAGATCAGAAATACCTCTTTAGTTTTCACTTCCACAAACTCGCTCAATGCTCCCCACTTCACTGGACAATAGTGGACCATGTAACACTGAAACCGCGCATTCTTTTCCATAACCTGGAATTGGACCAAAATTTACACTCGTGCATGATCGGTTGTTACCCTTACTGTTGTGACACAGTAGAAAAATGGCAAATTTTGCTCACTGGGCTCCATTATTAAATATAATCCTGACCATAGTTCCTTCTACGCCCTGTGCAACCTGCATAAATATTGGTCTGGTGGTAACAAATCGGTACTTATCTGGCCTTGCAATCCATGATGCAGCACTTCTTGCAGATTTGTTATTACTCCATGCAATCCCACACACTGTCAGCTACTCCTTGAAAAAGTCTGTTTAGCACCACCCTGCTATCTATCACTTCTAGATACCACTGTTGGGTTCCCAGGTTACGATTTATTATGTCTTCTGATGCCTTAGTGTATTTCACTACCTGCCCTGCTAATGTGTGGAGCAACCGTGTGTTATTCAGCCCCTTCCAATGACCCCTATCTGAGTTGCATGCCAAGCTTAAGTTGCAGTACTCTCCTCTGCGAGTTGCCTCACCACTTCCACCATGTTGTTCAGTTCTTTTATATCACTTTCCTCTGCGGTTCCAAAAACTGTCTTTAATATTTTTACCCCTGTGTTCAGCCATCTTCGTTTCTCTTATCCATAGCACCACTTCCTCCATCTGTCCTACCTGCTTCCATAGCATCTTATAAGCCTCATACAATTTCCCATACTCCCCTGCAACTTCCTTCAGCATTCCCTTACCCTCTGCTTATTTCCTAAGCTCTTCACCTCAAGCTTCCTTACTTCATTCCGAATTTCCCATAAGTTCCATACCAACCTTAATGCACACTGGTGACTCGACACCACCACATCTTCCTGCCTTGAATAAAGCACACCCCCATCCAGGTTCTGCACCTGTAAGGCATCCACCACGATGATGAAGAGATGAATTACCGCCGACGTTCCTCTTTCAGTCACCTGAGGACAGGGATCAGCATCACCCTTCCTCCTTCTTCAAAAGGGCTGCTGCCCACAGCAGGCTATATTCGAAAATACATAAACATACGGAAATACAATGCCTAATTACTCTAAGCAAACCCAATGATACATGACACAAAAACAAAAAAACTACAAATACTCTACTACTTTCTGGATCACAAAGCATATGGTACTTCATGCTGTATTCTACCTTCCTGGTTTTCTCTGTACTTAGACCTCACTTCACTCTCTCTTTCTTCCTCTTTCCTTCCTGTGACACACCTGAAATCACATCCAGGTAACCCTTAAATGGCCATAACCCCACAATGTGTGCTATCGTTGTTCTATTTGATGCCTGAAGCTTAACATTAATGGGGGATGTGGTTTAAACAGCTTGGTATGGCCCTTCATACCTCGTGAGGAACTTCGTTTTCCCTTTTTTCATATAGGGCCTCGACAGCATTACCCATTGCCCCACTCTATACTGCAGTAAACTTCTTTTCCACTTTACTGCATCTTCCTGCCTTGCCAAAGCATTTGTATTTGCCTTTTGTTCCCATTTCCAAACATACTGAATTGTCCTTGCAAATTGACGTACAGGTTCACCGGTCCTTCCTTTCTGTAGCCTCACAAAATCAAATAGTGATGGCATTTTTCACTCGTTCACTACCTCCTATGGATACAAACCGGTATTTGTATGGATTTTTGCATTATATGCGCATACAATATGCTTCAAATACTCGCCCCACTGATGGTGATGAGAATCCACATAAAAGCTCAGCATCTTCCCAATTGTTCTGTGTACCCATTCTGTCCTTCCGTTGGCCTGTGCATGCAATGCACTCATCCTCATCTTCTTTACATTAAACAATTTACATAGTTCCTTCATTAAATCCGACATGAAGTTGGTCCCTTCGTCAGTGATTATTGTCTCCAGTACACCAAACTTCAAAATCCAGTTGTTTACTAATGCTTGTGTGACCATTTCTGCCTGCTGATTTGGCATAGCCACCATCGCCACATACCTCGCAAAATGGTCTATTATTGTCAGAAAGAATTTGTTCCCCGATTGTGTTCGCCTAAAAGGCCCTAAGACATTGTTCCCCGGTATAGAGAATGGATATGTGACTTCCAGCAATTGTTGTAGCTGTATCTGTTTCTGGCTCACATCTGCTCTCTGCGCACATGGTATACGATTCTTGACATACTGATCCACATCTGCTTTCCTATCTCTCCAACAATACATCTCCGCCACTCTCCTATTTGTCTCTTTACACCCTCCATGAGCAGATAATATGTGATCATGTGCTTCCTTTAAAACCTCATCCTTCAACTTCGCTGGAACTACTACCCTCAGCCCTAACTTCATTTCCCTGCACAGAAGACGTCGTACATATTAAATTGTGGCTGTGTCTCAGACAATTTACAATCGTTGTCAGTGTCTTGCAATTCTTGCCATTCCACTGGGTCATAACCTATGACTTCTTCTCTTGCCACCTTCCTACTTAGTGCATCTGCATTACCGTGCTTCTTCCCAGGCTTGTGCACCACATTGTAGTTGAATTCATTAAGCCTCACAGCCCATCTAGTGAGTCTGGTGGACAGATCCTTCAACCCCAACAACTACTTCAATGCAGCATGGTCTGTCACTACCCAAAATTTTCTCCCATATAAATAACATTTAAAATATGTGATTCCATAGATTACACTAAGCAGCTCCCTCTGAGTTGTTGAATAATTCCTTTTTGCTGCATTCAGCTGCCTAGATGCATAGGCCACAGGATGTTCTTTCCCATCAATTTCCTGACTAAGAACACACCCTAATGCTTGATTTGATCCATTGCATGCTAGTATAAACTCCTTTTCAAAATCTGGAAACACAAGAACCGGACTTGATGTTAACACTTCTTTCAGTTTGTCAAACGCTTTCTGACACTCTTTTGTCCACCCAAATTTCACACCCTTCCATAACAATCATGTAAACGGCTGTGCTAAATCTGCAAAACCCTTGATGAACTTTTGATAGAAATTGCAAATTCCGATGAATGACTGCACTTCCTTAACTGTTTTCAGTTCCCGAAAATCCCTTACAGCCTGTACCAAACTCGGATCTGTTCACACTCCATCCTTACTGATAATATGACCAAAGTGAAATGACACTTCTTCAGGCTAAACGTCATATGAGCTGCTCTTAACCTCATAAAGACTTCCCTTAACCACTGTCTATGTTGCTCCATACTACTTGAAAACGCTACAATGTCATCCAAATAGACAAGACACTGTCGTGGTTTCAAACCCCTCAAGACACTGTCTAGAAACCTCTGAAACATTGTTGCAGTGTTTTTCAAAGTGTATGGCATTCTAATGTACTGGTACTGGCCTCCAGAAGTGGAGAAAGCAGTTTTTGGACGATCCTCTGGAGCCACCTGTAACTGATGATAACCACTTGTCAGATCCATCATAGAAAAGTACTGGCACTGTCCAAAGTGATCCAAAGTCTCTGATATGTTTCGAATGGGGTATGCATCTGTTACTGACTTATTACTGAGTTATCGGTAGTCACAACAGAACCTGTATTCTTAGTTCCATCCATAGATTTTCTAGGCACAATGACAATGCCCGCTCCCCAGCAACTATTACTATGCTCTATAATACCATCCGCAAGCTGCTGATCAATGATATCCTCCACAGTCTGCTGCAAATACCTCGGTATTCTGTATGGTTTATGGGAAATGGGTGCTTCATTCCCTGTTGGTATCCTATGTTGCACCAATGGGGTTGCTGGTAATGGCCCTTGTGGAAAAAACAAATCCTTAAATTACCTCAATAATTCTTCCAGACGCTCTCTTTCTCCTCCTTTCAAATGCTTAATTTTGTCACACAATGCAGTTCTATCAGCAGTTAGTGGTTGATCGCTTTGCCTACCTCATTAACACCAGTCTTTGTCATCTGGCACATCCAAATTTGCTACTAAAACTTCTGCCCTCAAATTTGTATCTACAGCACTAAAATTATCCACACTCATGGGAACTACTCGCCCGTCGTTCCCCTCTGTACAACACTATGTTTCACAAAACAACCCAATGGACCCAAAACATCAATTATCCTCCAATGGTTCACTAGCACATACTGTACCCACAGGTACATTTGACTGCACATTTACCCAAAGGGAATTCCTGGTGCCACTAGACACACACTCATGCGAATTAAGCCTTAATGCTAATGTACATGGTTCACTTGAATTGTTCATTACGTTGAATGCCCCTTGTAATTGCTCTGCATTGACAACAGTTTCCCCTAGCTGAAATAACATTCCACCAAGTTCCACAGTTTGTTGTCCAAGGTCAATTTTGGCATGATGTTGATGCAAGAAATCTACTCCTACGATCATGTCATAGCCCTCACTTACCCCTGGTACTAGCTCCATGCATGCATTAAATCAGACTTTCTATATTCAAAAGTCAACTGTCACCAACCTGAAAGGTGTGACCCCCTTATCTCCCACTCCACGCAACCTATAATGTGGTGCGTCTTGTTTCCTTCATCCTATTATATTCCTAGTAGCCACTGACACTTGCACCCCTGTGTCCAACAAAATCTTAAACTTTTTAGTTCCTATGGATCCTACCACTGAAAATTCCACCTCTGCATATTCGTAACATCTGCCATTTAAGGATTGTCCACCTCTCCTATCTCCACTTCTCCATCCTCCCTGCTGCCGATTTTCACCCCTTCCTTTATTCCTTGGTGGCTGGGTACATTGCCTCTGCACATGTCTCGTATGACCACACTTAAGACATTTCACACCCACTGTAAACACTGTTTGCCTCTCATATACCCCTGTTGCCACGTCTATTTCCTCACATTGAATTGCCAAGTGAATGGCTGAATACAAGTCTTTCGGAGTCCCTTCACGCACTTTCTGTGACATATGTGCCAGTAACCCTCTCAAAAATACATCAAGTGCCCTTTGCTTGACCTCCTGCAACAGAACACTATTTGCTTCATCGCTCTGACACAACTCGTAAGTATACTCATTAATTTCCCTTATCCTGTCTGCGAGTTTCTCCATCATCTCTCCCTGTCTCTTTGTCATTGTACTTAACCTCTCTCTAAAGTACAGAGCGCTATTCTGTTTTTTTACCTTTGTAAAAGCTCTTCTCAACTGCACATTGTCTACTGTCAATTGTGCTACTTTTTCCAACAAAATCTGTGCCGGTTCAGGTTCTGACACACCGCTCATCCCTGACTCTGCCATTATGTTGCTTTCATTCCCAGCTAGCCCCAAAACAATACATTTAAGTACAAAAATAACCTGACTCCCTACACCTCAGTATCATCATACTCAGTAACATCATATTCAAACCAATACAAAAGTAATTAAATGCCATGAAAAAAATAATAAATCTTACTGCTCCAAATACACTAACACTTATTCTGACAAAAAAAATTATACCTATTACAAAACATCTAAAACGGCCTGCCATGAGCCATACTCAAAACACAAAAAGGAAAGAAAGCTTCCAATACTCAAAAGAAAACTGGTCAAAACTCAACACATCTTGTGAATGTAATGCTGGCAGTGGGCTCAAACATTGTACTGTACAGATGATATCCGCTATTCAGACACCAAATGTAGTGGCAACTTCTGCCACAGAATGTATCAGAATGACCAAATGTAGCGGGAAGAGGTAGAAGGCACCGTATTAAGACTCAGAGACTTTCCAAGTGATTTATTGTTTCCAGCTACAGTGCCTCTGTTCCTCTTGATCTGTGTCGCTGGGTCCCACAATGCTGAGGGCACCTCTTGCTGTCTGTGAAATGGCTTGGTGCAGAATGGCTGCCTCAGCGACCCATACACGCACTGCTGTGAGTCGGCATGTATGCCAGCAAAGTTGTGGCATCATCAGGATGCCGGCAGTTGACTCAGCGGTCTGTGTCCCTGCTGATTCAGCACCACTCGGTGTGAGCCACAGGTGGCTAGCTGCGTGCTTATTGCCGGCATGGCTGAGATCGCAGCGACAACAAGTGGCCACAATCAGGTGTCTGAATCTATGGCCCTCGCCTCGGGATGCCTCTGGCATGTATTGGAAGCCAGGACAACTGCCCGTGGTAGTGCGTCATAGAGTGTCCCACCACTGGCTAGCTATGGGCCCTACATTGGCCTCAGAGGTTCGAAACAGTGACCCGCTTTGGACTGAAACTCTGGCACCCCATCTGCTGCTGCCTGTAGCTGGTGGTGTGACATGCCTCACCATCCAGGAGAGCTGCCACACTTGAATACATCTCATTAGAAACCAGACCTATTTATACACAGCTGAGTGCCTCTGTTTTGCCATACGCTCCGCTTCGTGTCACATACTCATAACATGCTAGGTTGGACTTTGGGCCCCTTCTGCCTGTGATTTGCGACATGCAAAACCACTACGTATACTCTTTCAGCAACTGGATGGCCCTGTGGCCTCTATTCTACTTTGCTACTGTTGGTATGCATAACTCACTGTAATCCGGCCTGCACCTGGCTGTAACTTGTGCTAAGTATACTGCACAAAGCTTATTTTCCCTATCCTAAATGATGGTGCTGCTACAACACTTAGAAATTTGGTATAATTTGTGGTGGCAAGCTGATTGTCCTCATATGATATTTAAAGTGTATTCTGCATAGTTTGTTTTGTGGTAAAGTGAGTAATTTGTGTCTTTGCTAGATTTAGTTTCAGATAACTATTTTTCAACCTAGTCTCAATTTCAGCAAGAATCTGCTGAAGATGGTGAATCATATTTTCACTCATCTTGCAACAGACTATTGCTGATGGATCATATGTGTAAAGATTTGTGTCTGAATTTAGGTTGTCAGCATGTAATTTATATAATACAAGAACAGTACTGGCCCAAGGATAGATCCTTGTGGTACACCTTGTTTTGTCTTGTACTGAATGTAACATCATTAAAATGAAAAATGTTTCTGTCGACTTTAAATGAAACACAAATGGCCATAAAGTACTTCATTGTATCAAGATCTTTCACAAACTCCAAGTATAATGTAATATCTGATTACAGAGGCATCAAAATATTCAAAAGGCAGGAAGATGTTGTAAGATTCAATTTACATTAATGACCTCAAATGGTCGTTCATTACACCTGGATCACCAAAGGGTCCCAGCATTATCGGTTCATCTGTTTTGGGGGTTTCCATGTCAAGTGACTGATTATGTCTAATGTTGTTCAAAGTTGTTGTGCATGTTTGCTAAATGATCAAAAGAAGATTTACAAATTTCTAGCTTCCAAATTTTAATATTGTTTTGTGTAGTGGTCTCTTAAGTGAAGGGTGTGCAAATCCGAAGGTTTGGTGCCATTTTGAAAATTTTAATCTTGTTTCAAATATTGTAATTCAGTAGATAATTTTTATAAACCTGAAAACGTGGTAGCATATTTGAACAGTTTACACTATGCACATTCTATAAGTCTTAAGTCATTTGGCTCACTATGTTTGCTTCATGTGCCAGTCAAGGTTTGTCATGACAAACTTTATCCGAAGTAGAAGTAGCTTGATCACCTTGTGCAATTAGTTTAGAAACCTCCCCTTTTGTGAAATTATTACCTAATACCTTGATTATAAAACCTTTAAGTCATTAGTTTTGGTTCCATAGTTTTTGAGATAGATAGGGGTGAAGTTGCCCAAATTTTATACAGAAGTAATCCTAATATGTGAGAATGTATGCCTAATCCATACCTGCTTTAACTGTTATTTTAAAGAGGGTCACTTTGTCTACAAAACATCTAATTTCTGTTAACACTTTTTTCTTAGAGGTCTGCAGTTGTCCAGTAAAATTTGTCATGCAAGTGACTGATCGAGCATTGCAGAGAAATAGGGACAAAAAGATGAAAAATGAATTTTTATCAAACTTTGTCCTCTATCACATCAAATCAGCACCAAACTTTTACATTTATTGTCTTGCTGTCAATTTTTCCCTGGAAAAAGAATTTCTGTGTACACGGTTTGGTGACTGTGAGTTATAGAGTTAACCGAATAATTATAGAGATGTTCTTATATCGGTAACTGTGTGTTCTGGACTCCTTTATTTTTGAAGAGGAATGTGATGCCACAGACATTAACTAAAAGCTGTTACAACAGTATATGAAGCATTGATTGCTGTCTCAGGTGCATAATATACTTATTTTTGGTTATTCTATTTTCATTTGTGTGATATCCTATTCATAACATGGTAATGAAACATTTATGAAACACTCAGAATATTCAGGAAGTTCTTATATTTTAGATTCACATAACACAAGAAAAAGTAATCAACTTTAAAAATTTTATCCAACTTAATTTTTTTAGGTCAAGTAATACTGCTTATAAGAGTACCTAATGAGTTCAGCAAGTGAAGAAATCTAACAAAGCGTTCTCTTGGTATGTTTCAAGTTTTAATTTGTTGATGTATAATACCAATAAAAGGCTGTTAAAAATTGAAGATTTTTCTCTCTGAAACACAGCAAGCTGGAACTTTCCAACTTCTATTTTTCTATCCTGCCAAACAATTAATTTTTTCTTTTACACTTCAACTCGTCTGACTAAATACATTGAATGCCTACTACACATACTTGAAATTTCCAAAATACTTACATAAAATATTTCTAATTAATATATTATTCAAGTGGTAGTTTTCAGTCCAATGATTGCAATGACATATTGACACTGATCAGCTAGAACATTTTGACCACCAACCTAGTACTAATGTAAACCCATCCAGGTGAGAGCAGCATCAGCATCACCTGATGAGTAATGACTGCTAGTCAGACAAATGCATGGCACATGTAGTATCAGCAAGTGTGCTTTGCACATGTAGAATGGGGAAGGTGCCCAATCTATCTCAGTTTGGCCGAGGACAGAGTGTGATGGCCTGGAAGCTTGGCAAGAGCATTTCGGAAACTGCACAAGTTGTCGAGTGTTCAAGGACTGTTGTGGTGTCTTCAACATGTGGTGAAACCACATCCAGATTTCATGGGGTTAAGAAGTCACCTTTCATTAGAGATGTTGGACATCCAGGCTGGGCAGACTTGTAAAGCAGAACAGGTGGGGACTGTGCTGGAGCTAATATCAGACTTTAATGCTGGACAGAGTACAAGTGTGTCTCAACAAATAGTGCACCAAACACTCCTAATGATGAGCCTTTGCAGCCAACAACCCATGCATGTTCCAATGTTAATGCCACGACATCAGCAAATATGACTGAAATGGGCACATGACAATGGGCACTGGACATTAGCACAGTGGCAGAGTGCTGCACGGTCTGATAAATCCCAATACCCTCTTCATCATGCCAATGGAGGATGCCTTCCCGGGGAACAGGACCTTGATACCTGTACTGTAGGGTGGAGACAAACTGGTGGCAGCTCCATTATGCTCTGGGAAACATTCATATGGGCATGCATGGGTCCAGTGGAGCTCATGGAAGGCACTATGATGGCCAAGGAATATTGTACACTGTTTGCTGACCACATACACCCCTTCATGACGATCATGTTTCTGATGCAGTGGCATTTTTCAGCAAGATAATACACTATGTCACAAGGCCCTGAGTGTGACAGAGTGGTTCAAGGGACATAGTCATGAGTTACAATTGATGTGCTGGCCCCCCAACTGAGCCTGATGAAACACATCTGAATTTTTATTACGATGAGGACTTTGCCCCTCCCCGGAATTAAACTTGGGTGTGCGGATGTGGTGTCAACTCCCTCCAACGACTTACCAAGACTTCATTGCTTCCATGCCATGATGGTCACCACTGTTATATGGGCTATTAGATAGTTGGTCATAATGTTCTGGCTGATCACTGTAGTTTTGCTTGAAATCATTTTAATAGAGAGTAACTGATAACTGAAAGTTATTGCTGCAGCATGTCATTTGGAAACAGTGTGACCTTATCAGTAGCTCTAATAATACTGACACTACTCATTAGAAAGGTCTCATTTCATTTCTTCTGCTAACCTCATTCAATTTTCTAAAAACTTATTAACTTAAAAGCCATCTGTAATTAAAGACTGGTCACACCCAAATTTACTTTTGCCAATTGAGCCTCTGCACTAGACAGATTCAGAGATTAAACATTATGCTTTTATTGCACTAAGTATTCTGGACCAAATAACGACCTTCTTTATTCAGCAAATCACTAATTAAGAACATGCCAATGAACAAGTTGTGAGATGTCCACGTATTGTTCTCATATGAAACCAGCCCAGTTTTCAAGTGATAGGAAGCTCATGCATCATGAAATACTGCAGCCTGAAGTATACTTTGGTATCAGCTTTTCAATGCCATGTTTTGGTTCAAATTGCAATCAGGTTTGGTTGGCAAAGTGTTAACAGCAATTTAATTCTCTTAGGGCTTTCCCTCTAAAAATTCACAGGAACAGGAAATTCAATTTAAAAGATTGTGTCAAATTAGTAAAATAAATAGACATAAAGCTTAATAAGCAGCCAACCAACTTGGTTAGTTGCAGCAGCCAGCAAATTCAGGTACACATGACAGCATGAACTGTTCTCATTATATTCAACTATTGTTAGACTCAAAAGAAAAGATGTGCATTTGTCCTCATGCTGAGACCATGAAGATTCTCACTTTCACACAAAATGAGAAATCACTGTTGCTACTAGCACAAACTCTTCTCTTTAAACAATCTACCCATTTGATCCATTCACTCAAATACAAAATATTTCTGAGATTGGAACAATTCCTTGGTGTTAAAGGGAGAATCTTAATTGTCTCAGCATGAGGGGAAACTTACATCTTTTCTTCGAGTCTAACAACAGCTGAGTATAATGAGAGCAGTTCATGCTCTAATGTTTACCTGAACCTGCTTGCTGCTGCAACTCACCAAGTTGGTTGGCTGCTTGTTAAGCTTTATGCCTGTTTTTACTCATTTGACATGGCCTTTTAAATTAGATTTACTGATCCTGTGAATTTTCTGGTGGAGGAAAGACTTGAATGCATGTATTTTTTTAGGACAATGCATTCTGTTTCTTTGCTGTTTACTGGTACAAATTTCTGGCATGAATCTCTTTTATAACTGCTGGAGTAAAAGTTAAAAAACAAAATCTACTATAACCAAGCAATTTGAAAGGAACATTCATTACTTACAAGGCAAATGAGGCTAAGAAATCAACTTTTTTAAGTTCTGTGAACTCAGGAGAAAGCTGAATCAAAGAACTGCTTGCTACATCAATGTGAGAGTTGCCTTGGAAAAAATGCAGTTGGATCATATATTATTGACCTGACGAAACTGGAGCATAAACAGTGGCTGCAAACAGATTGTACATGACTTGAAACTAAGCAACAGCCAGTATATGATTTTGTCACAGAGATGGGATCAAATATCCCCGACATGATAATTCACCACTTTGTTTCAAAAAATTAAATGCAATATGTAAAAACTATGAAGCAAACCCTTAAACATGATGAAGTAACTGGAATGTTTGATTTTTCAGAGAATAATTTTTTTGTTGTACCAGAATGTTGTCTGTTGCAGTGGACAAAAATATGCTTGTTGGTACAATGGTGGGTTCTTTACCTTCCTCCAGAAGGAGACAAAACATTAGTACACTTTATTGTAACATCAATAATAAGAATTACTTAACTCTGTAAAGTCAATTTTCAAATAGATGTCAGTTACGAGTATCTACAACTGTCTCTGAACATCAATTTATCAGAGTGCATACTTAGCACATAAAATATTAGTTCACATTACAATAACACATGCAAACCTAACAATGCTTTGCAATTGCTAAATCTCTCTCTCTCTCTCTCTCTCTCTCTCTCTACTTCCCCCTCCCCCCTCTCACTGTCCATCTCCTCCTCCTCACTCTCTATGCCCCGGTACCCTGCCACCCCCTCCGCCTTTCCATCTCCTCTTCCCACTTTCCTCTGACCCTGAATCATGTTTATTGTCATTGCTAACATAACCTTCATTGGGAATTTAAGTCGCTTAAATGAATGGGTAAATTCATTGGTGTCATGGCTATATGGGGTATTGGACAGGCCTCTCTAGCTGCTGGATCTCTAAAGATAATAGCTTCAATAACAGTACTTTCCATAGTTTAAATCTGGGAATGGATAGTATTACAATGTTAGCTGTAAATATGACTTTACTCTTTTAAGCCAGCTGCAAAGAAGAAAACAAAGCAGCCATACGTTTGTGTATAAATAAAAATGACAGTGACAAAGGAAAGAAACGCACATTTTCACAGCACTTTCTTTCTCACAGCCAGTCTTAAGAGAAAACCTGGACACAGTCATTTAAGAAACATACCGCCTCCACCCATATGACTGTTTGTTAGAGCAAAAATTTGAAGTAAATTGGTCAATAACTTTTCAAGATTTTTGGTAACAACCTTTTCCGTTTTTTTATGTATACTGTTTTCCCTTTATATATTACATATGTATATTTATATATATTAAAAGTACATTATATTTAAAAAGAAAGATGATGAGACTTACCCAACAAAAGCGCTGGCAGGTCGATAGACACACAAATAAACACAAACATACACACAAAACTCTAGCTTTCGCAACCAACGGTTGCCTCGTCAGGAAAGAGGGAAGGAGAAGGAAAGACAAAAGGATATGGGTTTTAAGGGAGAGGGTAAGGAGTCATTCCAATCCCGGGAGCGGAAAGACTTACCTTAGGGGGAAAAAAGGACAGGTATACACTCGCACACACACACATATCCATCCATACATACAAGACACAAGCAGACATTTTTAAAAGTACATTAGAGCAACATGTAAAAATCTGAAGTTAAATGGGAAGTAAATTTTTGGAAACCACATTTCTCGTCATTCATTAGTATGGATATTTCTGTATTAAAAAAATACATGTTTCTATATTAACACATTGACTGCCATGATGATAGTTGGCCCATGTTTTGCTATGCCACACTGAAATCACGAAAATGTCAATTTATGAGTGATCTGGACTGATAACAGGCATGAGCCATGTATGGCTCAGGTGGCCCAACAACAACATTTTAACACAATTATAATCAGTGGCCACATGTGGCTCACATGATTTAAAACCGCAATAGGCATAAAAAAGTCGTTTTTCAAGAAATGATTCAAACAGTTTTATTATTTTATTATATTCACTACATATAATATTATTTACAAATTTTTTACTTGGTTTGACAACAATGTTCATTAATAAAGATCATAGAACATTCTACTTCCTGAACACAGCATTGTGAATTTCACTAAAACACTCGTTGGACATAAAATGTCAAATTTATTGCATTTAGTGCACACCCTCTTCATTTTCTTAGCAGCTTCCTTTTTTCTTCTGTTCTTCACAGGCACTTATAACAGCCCAAACATCTTCTTCAACTGCTCTCCTTTGGAAACTCTACTGTCACAAGGCAATGGCTATTATCTACATAGAATGTTTGTAGTGTTGCTCATGGATGTGGATCTTTGGCATTCAATAGCAGTAGAATCAAGAGCTCCCTGAAATGAATTATTTGTATGCAAGACTTGGATCCTTTGCTTGCCAAGTTGTACAGTACTTGAGTATTTACAACAGACGTTCCAAAAAGGATTTCAAAAATGATTTTTCTGTACCATTTAACCATACACTGATATGTCATTGAGAATGAGCTCAACTGATCAGTTGCAGCAATAAATGACTTGACGGCATTGTAGTCATAGACTGCTTTGGGTTTCAAAACTTCCATGCCATTTTTACATTTTACAGGCACCATATCATCGTTATGTTTGGTAGAAATCATCAAAATATCCTGTTTATCTTTCCATTTGATCATGGAGGTTTTTGTGTTGCTGTGAGAACATATTGTTTGCCCTTTTTTCAGTTTTGCAGATATTACAGTTTGTGGGTTAACTTTTCTATTACTCCTAAGAGTTCCAACAAGGTGGGTAGAGGTATTCATTAGTTCTGTAGCCAATGATACACTACTGTACGAATTGTCACGATACAGTGTCCTCCCATTGTGCAACAAAGGATCAAATAACTCCATAACTACTTTTTGTGGAAGACAGACACATGTAGTTGCTTCTTACCAGCAGAGACTTTGAGGTTCTGTGTATAGCCAGAAGACTTTCACCCCATGCCTATGCCTTTTGTCAGCTACATATTGACAAAGTGACAGATGTCTTCTAAATGGGATAATAGTCTCATTAATGCAAATTTCCTCTTGAGGACAAATTGTGTCCTTGAATTTTGGTACTATCAGGTCTAAGAGAGGTTGGACTTTGTGGAGTCTATCCCCTTCAAGCCTAGTATCATTATTAGAAGGATGAAATAATCTGAGGAGTATTTCAAACCAATTATGTGACATAATGGAGCTAACCTTGTTAGAGTAAACCATTGACTTGCTCCAGTAGCGAGCTAATTTTGGCATTTTTACAAAGCCATCCACATTATAATGCCACAGAAACATTTCATCTCTGCTATATTTGTTTCTTTCCTTTTCATTAGCCTGGAATTGTGACTGAGTTGTTGAGAATCTAGTTTTTGTTTTGCATATTGATTTGTTTCAGCCACAAGAAACTCAAACATATTATTATCAGTGAAATTAAAATATGCTTCCTATGGTGAACTATTGCTCAACATATCCCAAACATCATTTGATAAAGCAGGGGGAAAGCACATGGGAAATATCTTTGGCTCCTCAGTAGCATCTACCCATATTATATATGTGACATTGGTAATATTCCCATCTGGTGTTTCATCGGCATTAGTTTTGGAACTATAGCCAGCTTGTATAACACTCACAACCACATCATTTTGCAAAAGTCACTCTCTTTATCATCACTTTCAATAAACTTCTGTTACTTTGTGTGGTCTCTAACACAACATTCTTTATCAGGCTCATAATCAGGGTTGCTGTCTGTGTTATCAAAAATGTCACTTTCACAATTTGATAATCTATCTCGCATAGTTTCATTCACTAGCTGTTCAAGTTCATCAAAAGTTCTTTTGGCCATAATATTAAACCAGGAAACTAATCAAATACACAAATGTAATTTCAATTGGCATACACAACCAATCAGCAAAACTAACAAAAGGCTACTATAGCTGAGACATTGTTAAGTATATCTCTGATGGTTGCAGTTAGGAATCACCATGGCTACCATCAGCAAAAATACTGAGTGCTATGAACATGAGACTGTTCAGTGGAGCCACCACTTTTAAAACCACAGTTGAAACAAATTTTCTGTGAGCCCTATGAGTTTCACGACGCCTCTAAACACAACTCTGCATTTGAGCCAGTTATGGCTCACACAACATACAATACAACATACACGTGAACCAAATATGACCCACGTGGTGTGACAACCCATGTAATTGTAATCTGACATTGCCTCATGTGGCAGTCAATGTTTTAAAAAAAGTGTGGCCTATATCTGTCCAAATGTTTATTAGACTAATGTGTAAAAATTATAAGTAAATTGATCAAGAACTTTTCAAGATTTTTGGGAACAGCATTTCTCTGTTATATATTATATAAATATTTATACATTATACATATTTAAAATTGTCTGTCTGAATGATTATTAGAGCATAATGAAAAATCAAAGTTATTAGTCAAGAACTTTTCGAGATTTTTGCTAACAATGTTAAAAAATGACATGTTTTCACATAGTAATTGAGATGTAACAGTCCATTGAAACCCATTTAAAACATGTATTTTTCAATCCAATTTGAAATAAACAGGAATCACTGATGGAAACAGAAGGTAGTGGTACAGTTAAACCTAAAATTATAAAATTGTTACAATGAAACTGGTTACTAAATTACAATTGTATTGAAGTATATAGGTCCCATAATTGGTATGAATATTTAGCATTAATGTAATTAAGTGAAATCTGGATCAAATCACTGAGTACAATGATCAAAGTCATTTCTTTGAAAATGAGATGGATTTGTGTTAAAACAGCATCTAAATTAAAGTCTGTGGTATTTAAAGGAAAAACCAACTGAGAGAATCAAAATTGATTAGAAAGTTAAAATGTAATTAGCAAAAATGTTATAAGTGATGTGTAAACATAGGCAGTTCTTTAGGTGTTTTGTCAATAATAAATAAAAGACTTATTTTGCCACATTCAGTAAGACATTTGGAAACATATACATAAGTAGGAACATTTTCTGAACCATGCGTCTTTTGTATTTAATAAAAATAGTAAAAATATTGATAATACTTCATATTTTGAGCATTTGTACACTCTTCAAGCAATACCGAGGATTGTTCAGAATTGTATATAAAAGGGGTAGCCATGTTGGCACTAGAGAGTGAGTACTTTATGATCATTTGATGGAGTAAGGTGTATGACAGTGTCTTCTGAGATGTTGTGCAAAAAGCATGTAATGGCATACGTGAGTACTTTATGTAAATTCATGCAGTAAGCATGTCAGACTTGGCAAATTGTATGGAATATGTAAGAAGACTGATCTATCATTACACCAGTTTACATAAATGGGTTAAGAACGAGGTGATATAATAAAAAGAAGCTCTGAAACATAACGTTCAATTTAGTCATTCTTGGCATAAAACACCATGTTACAGTGGACATACAGTAACTCATTGTTTGTTACAGCAATGGATTAACAAAAAGGAATGGATAAGTACAACCCAGAATATTATATGAATTTTAATATTTTATTTTGCAGTATTTGGTTTGACAGTTCTTTTTGAGATGTATTGAAGTTGCATTATTAGCAAATAGTAGTCAAAGTGAAAGTACCCAGCAGGCAGGAAATTTCACATGCGTTGAAAGGAGCAGGGATATGTCATGAGTCTGTAAATTAATCTTACATTTTGTTTCAGAAAGTTTGTAATTTTATTTTGTATTTCAAAGTTTCGTGAAGAAAACAACTGGACAACATAAGAAAATTGAAAAACGGAAAATACAATAATGGATAAAAAGATATGGTAATCAGCTGCACTACAATACGAAGAATGTAATAATAAACACCAAAAATTAGTTAAACTGAAATAATCAAAAAGCAGAGAAGAAGAATAATACCATAAGTACAAATTTTATCTCATTTTTTTTATTACTTGTTGGAAAATTTTTCATTAGCTTTGTTAATATGGAAGACAACAGGGAGGTTGACATAAATAATCAGAATAGTGCAAATGTTACTGGGGAGGAAATAAATGATAATGATGCAAGTATTTGCTCCTCAATCCATAACAAAGATAATGTAGTTAATTGAAACAACCAAATTGGGGAAAACACTGATCACAATAATGTAAGTGAAGGTTCACCTTTTTGTGGGTTCGAATCAAGTGTGTCTGTCATGGATAGATTAGTTCAACCAATGGAGGAACAGAAAAAGTTGACTGATGAACATAAAATTTCTCTTGATCAAACACTTGTATCTATTGAAAACAAATTAGAAGGACAAGGGAACCAAATAGGTGAAACAAAAGATACCTCAGAAAAATTTTGGGTAGAAGTAGACAAAAATACCAAAACGTGTCAGTTGTAGCGGGTGGAAGTTTCTGCTTTAAAACAAAAAGAGCAAAATTTTGAAGGAAGGTTAGATTCCATAGAAAAAAAGGTGATAGTTACAAAAAATTTGCAACCTCAGAATTTCAGCATTTAAAAAAGTTTAACAAAGATGAAGGGAAAAAATTTACCGAAACAGATAAAAGTATACAAAACTTTGCCAAAATTGTGAACGATAATTTTACAGAACTAAAAGAAGATGGAGGTACATGTTTAGGGCAAATTTCTGTTCAAAATTCAGGAAATTGAGGACACTGTTACTATAAAATCTTTTAGCAACTACAATTATTTTTGGAATACACTCCTGGAAATTGAAATAAGAACACCGTGAATTCATTGTCCCAGGAAGGGGAAACTTTATTGACACATTCCTGGGGTCAGATACATCACATGATCACACTGAGAGAACATAGACACAGGCAACAGAACATGCACAATGTCGGCACTAGTACAGTGTATATCCACCTTTCGCAGCAATGCAGGCTGCTATTCTCCCATGGAGATGATCGTAGAGATGCTGGATGTAGTCCTGTGGAACGGCTTGCCATGCCATTTCCACCTGGCGCCTCAGTTGGACCAGCGTTCGTGCTGGACGTGCAGACCGCGTGAGACGACGCTTCATCCAGTCCCAAACATGCTCAATGGGGGACAGATCTGGAGATCTTGCTGGCCAGGGTAGTTGACTTACACCTTCTAGAGCACGTTGGGTGGCACGGGATACATGCGGACATGCATTGTCCTGTTGGAACAGCAAGTTCCCTTGCCGGTCTAGGAATGGTGGAGCGATGGGTTCGATGACGGTTTGGATGTACCGTGCACTATTCAGTGTCCCCTCGATGATCACCAGTGGTGTACAGCCAGTGTAGGAGATCGCTCCCCACACCATGATGCCGGGTGTTGGCCCTGTGTGCCTCGGTCGTATGCAGTCCTGATTGTGGCGCTCACCTGCACGGTGCCAAACACACATACGACCATCATTGGCACCAAGGCAGAAGTGACTCTCATCGCTGAAGATGACACGTCTCCATTCGTCCCTCCATTCACGCCTGTCGCGACACCACTGGAGGCGGGCTGCACGATGTTGGGGCGTGAGCGGAAGACGGCCCAACGGTGTGCGGGACCGTAGCCCATCTTCATGGAGATGGTTGCGAATGGTCCTCGCCGATACCCCAGGAGCAACAGTGTCCCTAATTTGCTGGGAAGAGGAGGTGCGGTCCCCTACGGCACTGCGTAGGATCCTACGGTCTTGGCGTGCATCCGTGCGTCGCTGCGGTCCGGTCCCAGGTTGACGGGCACGTGCACCTTCCGCCGACCACTGGCGACAACATCGATGTACTGTGGAGACCTCACGCCCCACGTGTTGAGCAATTCAGCGGTACGTCCACCCGGCCTCCCGCATGCCCACTATACGCCCTCGCTCAAAGTCCGTCAACTGCACATACGGTTCACGTCCACGCTGTCGCGGCATGCTACCAGTGTTAAAGACTGCGATGGAGCTCCGTATGCCACGGCAAACTGGCTGACACTGACGGCGGCGGTGCACAAATGCTGCGCAGCTAGCGCCATTCGACGGCCAACACCGCGGTTCCTGGTGTGTCCGCTGTGCCGTGCGTGTGATCATTGCTTGTACAGCCCTCTCGCAGTGTCCGGAGCAAGTATGGTGGGTCTGACACACCGGTGTCAATGTGTTCTTTTTTCCATTTCCAGGAGTGTAATAGCAATATCAAAACCTTTTCAGGGAAAGGGAGTATACATCCTGACAACTTTATGTTTCAAACTAAAGATAATTTTGAAAGTAGCATGAGTGACAATTTAAAAATTAAATTCGTTAAAAAATTCCTGGATGGTGAGGCTCTCTCATGGGCTAACCAGACAATCAAACCTGACATGACTTTTTGTAAGGTTGAATGTGCTTTTATGAATAAATTTTGGTCAGAAACTAGACAAGCCAGAATCAAGTCCAAGTTCTTAAATGGTCCAAATTTCAAGCAAGGCAGTGGTCTAAAGAAAACATTTTGTGAACAGCACTTAAAAACATTAGAGCATTTAGATAAGCCACTAGATGAGATGATTCAAATTGGTGCTTTGAAAAGATGTTTGCCACAAAGTATACGGTGGAGTCTAGTCTATGGGCCTGACGTCACTATTGAGGAATTTTTGAGATATATTGACAAATTAGACTTGGCCTGAGAAAGAACTGAAAGGAATAATGACAGGCAAGATGACAGTAGAAATAGAAACACTGGAGCTTTCAATGATCATTTTGAACATTAGGATACGAGAGGAGGTTTTAAAAGTGAAAATTATAGAGGAGAGTAACAAGTGAACAGTACATTCAGAAATGATGACAGAAGAAATGAGGAAAGAAATGATTAGCAGAGACCAGAGAACAGAAATTTTGAACCAAGAAATGGGCAGTGGGGACAAAGTCAAGCAAATAATGGTAACAATTTTGATAACACAAGGAATGGACCGGGAAACTAAGGCCTGCCTCTTTTGGAGCCTGTCAGAGTGAGGCAAATGGAAATAGTGTTTACAATCAGGCTCATTGTGGTGATTTCAGAAGGGGAAGGTGGTAGAGCAAATAGGGCATACCAAAACTATGTATCCAGAAAACAACCTGAAGTGAACAGAATGAATTTTGATAGGAAATTTTGGGAGAACTTTTTATCCGAAAACAAAGACGAACAAAAAAGGAAAAGAAAATCTAAATTTAAAGTAGAGGAAAACATTTTGACAAATTTCTTTGATACTATTAATGTAGTAGTACTTACTGATAGTGATGAAAACAGATCTGATTAGTATGGTTTAGTGAATATGTTGAATGATTGAGAAGTGAGTGAAAGAACTGATACTGGTGTTGTATGTAGGGAAGCTGATAATCATGTACTTAGAAATGAAAGTGAAGATGACAGTGTTATTCCAGATAAAATTTCAGTAAGCAATAAACAGGAAAAAGATGATGATGTAGTAGAACAGAATGATCATAGTGTTGAAGTTGTTGGTGTATTTGAAGAAGTGTGTGAAAATGGAAATGAATTTAGTGTTGAGAATTACACTAAGTGTGATGATAATGTTTCTGATGATGATGATGATGATGATGATGATGATGATGATGATGATGATAAGGTTGATGACACTGTATCACTCACAGAATTGGATGGAGTGGTATATGCAGAAGTTAACATTAATGATTGTATGGTGAATGATTCTGGAAACTCTGATGTAAGCTTGAGTGATGATTTTGAAACAAGTAGAAAAGTACATTATAGATTAACTTTGCCAGTAGATGTTAGTGATACTGTGTCTGAATGTGTTAATGAAAATGAGAGAGAAAATTTGATCAGTGATAAAATAGTGAAAGTAGTTAGTGACTATGGTAACAAATGTAACCATAGCGACCGAAGCGTTAAAATCATAAATGAAATTTGTCAAAATGTGCATTTAGTGAAGGAAACTTCTTTTGAAAATCCAAGAGTCATCTAATCATAAAATAATCAGTGAATATGTAGAAACAGTAGAAAAAATACATGAAGGAGTGAATTTCAGGGATATAGAGGAGGATCTGTTATTTCAAAATAAGGTCAATGAAATTTGTATAAAACTTGGAGTCCATATATTGCAGTACAGATTTCCGATTAGATAGGAAACTGTCTTCTGGACACCGGTAGCCCAATTATAGGATTATCAAAGACGCTAAGAGATAGGATGAAAAACAATGAGAATTTCACAGAATTTCCAATGACAGGGGTAAGGGTAAAAGGTGCAACAGGAAAAAGTAGTAAATTCCAGACAAGCCTTACTAGATTTTAAATTAATGATGTGCAATTTGTATAAGGATGTTTAGTGACTAATGATTTGAATGAAAACTTGATATTGGGTATGAACTGGATAGTTAACGCAAAAGTAAAATTTATCTGGGCTAACATGAAAATAACATTCGTTGAACTAAAAAGTGGTATTTGTGGGGAAGTTAGTATTGTACTGTAAGATCATGGCCAAAGTAATCTGATTAGGGGGATGCAAGAGACTAACAGTGATGGTTATTGTGAGGAAGGGGACGAATTTTGTATTAGTGATAACAGAGTTGACTCCTACAGTGAACTGATAGCTAAAAAAGTGTCTGAAACTGAAAGCCTTAAAGGAGAGAACAGAAGACCTCTTCGGGATTTTTTGTGGGATTATAATAACATATTTGATTTAAAACCAGGGATAGTAAAAGGGTACTGATGTAAACTGAAATTAAAAATGTATGATCCATTCTTCATTAATTCTAATGCTATTCCCATCTGCAAAAGAAAAGAAGTGGAAAGAGAGCTTCAGAAAATGGAAAAGTGGAAAATAATAGTAAGAAGTTGTAGTTCACACAATAACACATTAGTGGTGGTTTCAAAACATGATGGGGGAATCCAATTAGTACTTGATTCAAGACATCGAAATAAATATTTAGAGAGAGAAACTGACCATCCTGAAAGTATAGATGAACTGCTTAACAAGTTTGAAAATGTAAGGTATATGACTAGTCTTGACTTAACTTCTGGGTTTCATCAGATTGAACTGGAGAGAGATTCTAGAAACTACACTGCATTCATATATGCGGATGACATTTTACTATCAAGCAAGACCTGGGATGAGCATATACAAATATTAAAGGAAAATGGAGAGAAAATGAGAAATGGGGGTATGACGTTAAAATTAGAAAAATGTATATTTACAAGGAAACAATTAAAATTTCTTGGCCATTGTGTAAGTGAAAAAGACATTTTGCCTGATGCAGAAAAGATTGAGGATATCACAAAATTCCCAAAACCTAGGAATAAAAAATATTTGAAGTCATATTTTGGACTAATAAACTTTTATCAAAAATATGTGAAAACTGTGAAATTTATTATTTAACAAAGCATATAATTTTTTAGGGAGTACTCATCCATATACCTATTGCTGTCTCAGGTTCATGTCGTCTACTGTAACATGGATTTTATGCCATGATTAAAAAATACATACATTCAGGTTCAGAAAATTTATTCTAAAATATGTCATAATTGTACTGAGAACACTTCCTTCAGTCATTACATGCTTCTTGCATGGAGTCTAATAAAATACTGCTCTCGAATGCCAACATGGCTACCCATATATATATATATATATGGTCCTATATATGGTCCTATATATATGGTCCTACTCCACATCCCATGCCACTTTCCTTGATGTTGACCTCCACCTGTCCAGTGGCCAGCTTCACACGTCCATCCACATCAAACCCACCAACAAGCAACAGTACCTCCATTACGACAGCTGCCACCCATTCCACATCAAACAGTCCCTTCCCTACAGCCAAGGTCTTCGTGGCAAACGAATCTGTTCCAGTCCGGAATCCCTGAAGCATTACACCAACAACCTGACAACAGCTTTCGCATCCCGCAACTACCCTCCCGACCTGGTACAGAAGCAAATAACCAGAGCCACTTCCTCATCCTCTCAAACCCAGAACCTCCCACAGAAGAACCACAAAAGTGCCCCACTTGTGACAGGATACTTTCCGGGACTGGATCAGATTCTGAATGTGGCTCTCCAGCAGGGATACGACTTCCTCAAATCCTGCCCTGAAATGAGATCCATCCTTCATGAAATCCTCCCCACTCCACCAAGAGTGTCTTTCCGCCGTCCACCTAACCTTCGTAACCTCTTAGTTCATCCCTATGAAATCCCCAAACCACCTTCCCTACCCTCTGGCTCCTACCCTTGTAACCGCCCCTGGTGTAAAACCTGTCCCATGCACCCTCCCACCACCACCTACTCCAGTCCTGTAACCCGGAAGGTGTACACAATCAAAGGCAGAGCCACGTGTGAAAGCACCCACGTGATCTACCAACTGACCTGCCTACACTGTGATGCATTCTATGTGGGAATGACCAGCAACAAACTGTCCATTCGCATGAATGGACACAGGCAGACAGTGTTTCTTGGTAATGAGGATCACCCTGTGGCTAAACATGCCTTGGTGCACGACCAGCACATCTTGGCGCAGTGTTACACCGTCCGGGTTATCTGGATACTTCCTACTAACACCAACCTATCCGAACTCCGGAGATGGGAACTTGCTCTTCAATATATCCTCTCTTCCCGTTATCCACCAGGCCTCAATCTCCGCTAATTTCAATTTGCTGCCAATCATACCTCACCTGTCATTCAACAACATCTTTGCCTCTGCACTTCTGCCTCGACTGACATCTCTGCCCAAACTCTTTGTCTTTAAATATGTCTGCTTGTGTCATTATATGTGTGGATGGATATGTGTGTGTGTGTGCGAGGGTGTACCCGTCCTTTTTTCCCCCTAAGGTAAGTCTTTCCGCTCCCGGGACTGGAATGACTCCTTACCCTCTCCCTTAAAACCCACATCCTTTCGTCTTTCCCTCTCCTTCCCTCTTTCCTGATGAGGCAACAGTTTGTTGCGAAAGCTTGAATTTTGTGTGTATGTTTGTGTTCGTTTGTGTGTCTGTCAACCTGCCAGTACTTTCATTTGGTAAGTCACATCTACTTTGTTTTTAGATATATATATATATATAATAGAGGGAAACATTCCATGTGGGAAAAATATATCTGAAAAGAAAGATGATGAGACTTACCAAACTAAAGCGCTGGCAGGTCGATAGATTTGGTAAGTCTCATCATCTTTCTTTTCAGATATATATATATATATATATATATATATATATATATATATATATATATATATATATATATATATATATATATATATATATGGTTATAATAGAAGGAAACATTCCACGAAGGAAAAATATACTTAAAAACAAAGATGATGTGACTTACCAAATGAAAGTGCTGGCAGGTCGACAGACACACAAACGAACACAAACATACACACAAAATTCAAGCTTTCGCAACAAACTGTTGCCTCATCAGGAAAGAGGGAAGGAGAGGGAAAGACGAAAGGATGTGGGTTTTAAGGGAGAGGGTAAGGAGTCATTCCAGTCCCGGGAGCGGAAAGACTTACCTTAGGGGGAAAAAAGGACGGGTATACACTCGCGCACACACACATATCCATCCACACATATACAGACACAAGCTTGTGTCTGTATATGTGTGGATGGATATGTGTGTGTGCGCGAGTGTATACCCGTCCTTTTTTCCCCCTAAGGTAAGTCTTTCCGCTCCCGGGACTGGAATGACTCCTTACCCTCTCCCTTAAAACCCACATCCTTTCGTCTTTCCCTCTCCTTCCCTCTTTCCTGATGAGGCAACAGTTTGTTGCGAAAGCTTGAATTTTGTGTGTATGTTTGTGTTCGTTTGTGTGTCTGTCGACCTGCCAGCACTTTCATTTGGTAAGTCACATCATCTTTGTTTTTAAGTATATATATATATATATATATATATATATATATATATATATATATATATATATAAATCTGGTTTTATGAAATATGATGAAATTAAATCGGTGACTTGATAAAGAATTTCTGTCAAACAAAGAGGTAAGGGAAACAGAAAATGAAAGGTGTCAGCATATGTGGAGGAGAAGTCACAGATTATCTGAAAACTATAATTAACATCTGAAGTAATCAGCTCGTGTGTGAAATTGCTATGATTTGGTGCAGCAGCAGAGGCGATATGCAGTACAAACCATCTTAAATATGAGATCTTAATATTAATTGTGGTATAATAGAATTGTTTGTGTTCAGTGAAATCAGTATATGGAGATAACTATCTACCTATAGAAGTGTGCCATGGTAAAGCTTTTTCTAACATTAAGAAATTATAGCTTTAAACATGGTTGCCTGGAGTAATGTATGTCGAATGAATAAGCAAGATATGTATGTATATCACCCTTCAGGCTAGAATCTCACTGAATTTGATGGAATACAGTGAAATAATAGTTTTTCTAAGTGATAATTTTGTCTGATCAGTAATGCCTTAGCATAAGGATCTGTTGCTGTGGAGTGTTCTTCAGTAGAATCAATTTTGTATTAGATAAGCAGAGCAGGTGTTTATTAGTTAGATAGTAGAGCAATAATGAAATAAAGAATAAATTAGGATCTTAGTGGTTAGGGAGCCTGTCTCTGCAACAGAGGTATTTTTTGAGAATGCACTCCACTAGTTAACGAGATAAGAAATCTAAGTAAAATAATGGACCTGACAGACATGATTGATGAAAAAGATAACTGTATGCAAACAAATGTGGTGTAACTATATTGAGAATCTATTTTTGAACCAGGTGACTTCTTGTACTGTGTTTATTGTGCAATTCATGACACTGCAGCTGGGAATGAGAGCTTAACTGAAAGAGAAATACTTTAGTGAGGTAAAAGTCAAAAAAGGCTGCATTATTGGATCTGTAGGTTATCTGAAGACTTCTAGTTGCATTCTGAGTGGTAATACTGGACAGAAGAAAAGTAATTTTGCTTATAAACTGATAACTGTGGTGTTAGATTGATGTAAATGTTCTGATAGGTCAACTATTTGGTAAGATTTTGTGATTTTGCGAGGATTAAATTTTTTGGTTGAATGAGAATAGTACTCAGAGTGAAGATGATGAGTCCATAAATGACGTGAATTTCAAACCAGGACTTTGCATTTTAGTGATTTTGCAAATGGGAAAGAAATCCAAATCTTTCAAGTTTAACCAGTTTGAGACAGAGTCATGACATAGTGTAATATTTTGTAGTGTAATGTGCACTTCATTTTAAACTTTTACTAGTCCGCACCTTTTGTACTATAGTCAATTTATTGCTAATTATTGTGATGTTATGAGAACTGGGTAATGTATCTATTTATGAAGTAAAGACTAGTATTTGCCATTAGTGTGAAACATTTTTTCCTTATACTTAGAAGTTAAAGTGAGTGGACTAAAGTAGGGTGTTTTGTCTAATTTTTTCATGTACTGTGGTCAGTCCTTATTTAATTCCAAAATAATTGCCAGGTTTGTCATAAGCACTGTTTGTGTAACTTGTAATGGACGCCTGGTCGTAGATATTGCTAATTGCTATAATCGCACTATTTCACTCCCATTTACGGAGCTTGTTAGCACTTGATGTTAGGTTGGCACCATTAAAATGCATTGTGTTGTAGTAATCGCTGCTACTTGCTGGATAGCTGCTGTGTCTCGATGCTGATGCTGGCTCTAAATCTGCTTGTCTAGAGTTAAAAACATGAGGTCCCGTGTTTTTTATGTGCTTTTGATGATAAAGAACGAGCGAAACCAACAAATATGTAAACTTCAAATATTTATTACTCTGGTGGCCATCTTAATTCCACTGTCCACCAAAGACCATGACACAACACAAAGTAGTACTTCCTTTACATGTTCTTTGCTTTGTTTATCCACCTCAAACAATAACACACAAACACACTTTACCAAAGTGACATTCCGACTGCTCCTCTCGACCCTTCTTGCTGCTTGTATTTATAACATTGTCAAAGTACTACTAAAAAGAGATATAGTTTATAAGTCACATGTACATCTGTTATCATAATTTGTGCAGAAAAGTTATTAATTTGCATCGAGTGACATAATTTAACATGTTATTAAAATGACAGACAGATTTGTTGACTTGACAGAATAATTCTTTGTTACAAATAGGCCGTTTTTTTAGAAGTTTGTCAATTGACTTCTCTAATTTGCATAAATAAGTAAATAACATGAATTATTAAGAATTACATTGGTTTTTGTCTAAAATAGGATTGCTTACGTGAATACTGAGTGAAAACGCTCCTAGTAAACAAATAGGTTTCACTGGGTGATTTTTATTTAAGGAGATCCAAACTACCTAAGTTGGCCACTATTTTTAGTACTTCATATTAATTATTTAAGATGAACTTAGTGTTTTTACATGATGACATTTGCTGTATCAGTGATCAAGTGATATAAACTTTTGTGTGGGTCAGTTACTCAGTATAATTTAATGGGTTGACTGTTTATGCAGACATGTTATGCAATCATTGTTAACATACACAATAACTTTTCTATAATCATAAATACTAGTTAAACTGGTTGAATTTGGAGGGTATCGCATACTTCGGTAAAGTAAAGCCTTTAATATGTTCCATTATAATATCCCCCTCGGGTAATATCATTTACAGAACGTTAATGATATTAGCCGACTAGGACAAATGTGTCAAATGGTTAAAATTTGGAAATGTATTACTTTAATAATTTTTTTGTTTTATTATGCATAATGTGTATGTATGCAATGACCGTTACACCATTTCAAAATGACTTTTTCCTGCAAATATTTTAGTTGTGTTGTTTCAAATGCACTTTGTGTTATGGCTCTCAGTACAACAGCATAATAAAAATATTTAGTAATATATGAAAGTAAAAAAAAATGTTAATCTTTGCTCCCAGTGAGCCACATGGAAAATGATCAAAAACAGACACAAATATATCACATGCGATTTTAAGATATATAAAAAATATATGTAAATTATTTCAAAGTCAGTTCTCATTGAGTCACAGATTAATCAAGATAATAGAAGGAACATAAATATATTACATAGATGGACAGGTCATATGTCCATAGGAAAATATTGCAACTGTCTGCTCTTTTTGAGCCACATAAAAGAAATGAAAACAAAGAACATAATTATAAGTATGGACATGATATATAAACACAAACACTAGAGAAGTCACATGTATGAATATAGTATGCATTTAAAAAAAAAAGGAAGAGTTTTTTACATATTGTCTCCCATTTAGACACAGTCAAGATAGTACAGGAACATATGAATACCAAAATTGGACACTTAAATTGGTCACAACATAACACAAACATCAAACTTGGTGAACATCTGATTAGCTGTATAAAATTGTACACAAATCTTATGCCTGAGAACACAATAGTCACAAAATGATGGGTCTTGCACAACAATTTTTACATTGTCTTTTATTTGGTGCAAGTATGTCCCATATTCAACAATACAAAAAGAAAGTAATAAATGTTTGTCACCTTCTTGCCCGTTGCAAGTAAAGATGATGTCTCAAAATTTAATATTCAATAGTAACAATAAAAATATAAAAACATTCTCTCAGAGATCTGGAACTTGTCCATGGTCTGTAGGATGAGTGGTAGCTGCTATTTGACACATCCAGTAAAAATCTTTGCTGATAACATGCTTTATGGAAAATGGGTAAGTAACTGTATTCAAACAGGGAAATGTGCTTAATCATGTTTATATGGTTTCAATTCAGCGATGTTTCTTAATCCAAATAACCTTCTTGATCTGGGAAAGATAAGTCTATACGCATTAGGATGTGGGCTTTCTTTTATTTCAAATGGACAAATGTCAATGTTTACTTTAACATATGGACAACCTAGCTCAACATCTTTGTCTATTTCAGTATTTTCAAACAATAGATCATTTTCAATTTCTTTAGTTCCTAAGTCTAATGTCTCTTTCCTACACTTAAGACACATCCCTCTCTGTTTGCAAAGCATTGACATTTAAACATAAACCTTTGTTTTCATCTGTTCCTTTTAACACTGTGTTGTCACTTAACAACCTACTGTTTTCACCCCATTTTTTATAAAGTCCACCATGTAGGATACAAGGTTGCACTTACCTTTGCTAATTCTTTCCAAAAGGCATCTTTGTTTATACAGTTTCCATAGTTGTTCCACAAAACTTCTAAAAACTTTTCCCCTTTTTCTTGAAAACACACATTTACATTCCATCCCTTTATATTTTCTTTAATATTATTACTATTACCATTCTCATAGATTAGTGTTTCATAGTTCCCAATCGGCAATAGCTTGTCCTCAGATACACATTCCCTAGTCTGCATTTCACTTAAATTAACCTCATTATTACCCATGTTTGTCACATCAGTTACCTTTACCACATAATCACTTTTCAACTCAACAAATACTTTTATTTCTTCCTCCCCACTCTCATCAATAACATCACTTGATTTAGGATCATTATTTAAATGTCCCTCTATTACTTCTTCCTCCTCCTCCACAGCAACCCCATCTTCAGTTTCCCCCCCTATGTATCTGTATCTCAGCAATTGAGTCTTTGTCTCCATTAAACACTTCGTCATCCCCCTTCTTATCAAATAAACCCCCCAAAATAGATTCTATTTGTGGTGTGTCTGACTTTTTATTAACAACAGTATCTTTTTCAGCCCAACTATGGAACTCTGCAATACCTTCAACTTCTGCACTTTCACTAACTACCTGTGCTTGAACACTGTTTTTATTAACTGTATCACTTTTACTCATAGTATCCCAAAACCTTTTATTAAATTCTAATTTATTCATTCTAACAACATCAGTATTTTCATGGTACTTACTCTTTACATTGTATCTTCTCCTTTTCCAGTTTCGGTTATGTGTTGTCCTGTCATAATATTGTCTAGCCCCAAAACTACGGACACCTAGTGGGACTGTCCACCGTTTCCCGGCTGGTTCCCTCGGTCTGTCCGTTTGTAGTTGTCGTTTTGTTCACTAGTTTCAACAAACCCCCTTGTATCTTGTTCTCTTCCACAATACCTATTTCTATCATTCCTGTTATCTCTCCTCCATCCTCCCTCCTGTGTATTGTTTCTGAAATCATTTTCATATCTCCTATCTCCCCTATTTGGAGCATTATTTCCAGAATTTTCAAAGTCTCTCCTCCCATAATAATCTCTATTTACATTCCTGTTCCACCCCCCATACTGGTTGTTGCCAGAGCCAAAACTTTGGTTATTTTCTCTTTCCAAGGCCCTATCTAATATATCTACAAATTTCAGGAACTCTTCCATTGAATCGTCTGGTCCATGGACTAATTCCCACTGCAGTCACTCTGGTAACCTTCTTTTTAAAACATCAATTTGTGTCATAATATCAAATGAGTTATTCAAGTGAGCAAGTTTTTTCAATTGATCTCTGCAAAATTTTTGCATTCCCCCTACTTTCCCTCTATACACTGGTCCATTTAGAAATTCTGACTTTAATCTGGCTTGTATGGATTGTGACCAAAATTTGCAAATAAACTTAGCTTCAAATTGTTCAAAAGTATTCCAAGAATCATTATTCTCATTTGCCCAGGATAGGGCCTCCCCTTCTAGAAACCGTTTTACTAACTTAATTTTTATGTTATCTGACATTCCTACAACAAACATATCCTTACATTGGTGAATAAAGTCAATTGGGTGCAGATTTTCACCAGGAAAGCATTTCGCTTGGATGTGCCCATACATTGTATTTTGATTGTAAATCGTATGTTTGGACATCAATGTGTCCTCCAATTGTGTATATTTAGTGTGTATATTTTCTACTTTTGTATCTACATTAGTGGTATACAGGTTGTAGTCTTGTTTAAGGTTTTCTGATGTTTTGTCTATTCTCTGATCTAATCTTTTAGCTTCAGTATCTACTCTGTTGTAGATGACAGCAATGCTGTCTGTGTTAGCTTGTATGTTTTCATTTAAACTTTCAACTTTAACTTGAAATTCTTTTCTGAAGTGTATCAACTGTTCTCTAGTGTTCTTACTGAGGGTAGTTTTAATTTCCTCACACTTCTCATTGAGATGAGTACTTAATAGATCAAAATCCAAACTTAACTTATCCAGTCTATTTGTGTTTTCTTTAAGTTTCAAACTTACTTGTTCACTTGATTGTTTAAGTTGTGAGCTTATTTGAGTTGCAATCTCTGCTAGCCACTCTGTTGAGTTTAATTGTTCACCATCCCCTGGTTCAATTTTTACATTTCCTACGATCTCATCACTCTCAGGTAGAGACATGTTAACTATTAATTATTTTAAATGACAACAACAAAATACCTTGCTTTATGTAGCTATGCTATGATGTCGTGATCGGTGTTCTTGTTGGTTTTCTTCACTTCTATTCGGTTTTGTCGAAGCTGAAGTCTTGATTGATGAATACCATTGACATAATCCAGACGTTAATCTTCTGAGCGGTGTGATGATAGTTTTTTGTAGTCGCACAAACACACTTTATTTATTTATTTATTTGACATATTTTCACTGTTGCCACACTGCACAAATAAACTTTTTTGGAGTGCTAAACACATACGAAATTTATTGCTGCACTATTATCATCGATGCACTTAAAGATCCCGGACGAGCCCCCACTTTTGTAATGGTCTCCTGGTCGTAGATATTGCTAATTGCTATAATCGCACTATTTCACTCCCATTTACGGAGCTTGTTAGCACTTGATGTTAGGTTGGCACCATTAAAATGCATTGTGTTGTGGTAATCACTGCTACTTGCTGGATAGCTGCTGTGTCTTGATGCTGATGCTGGCTCTAAATCTGGTTGTCTAGGGTTAAAAACATGAGGTCCCGTGTTTTTTATGTGCTTTTGATGATAAAGAACGAGCGAAACCAACAAATATGTAAACTTCAAATATTTATTACTGTGGTGGCCATCTTAATTCCACTGTCCACCAAAGACCATGACACAACACAAAGTAGTACTTCCTTTACATGTTCTTTGCTTTGTTTATCCACCTCAAACAATAACACACAAACACACTTTACCAAAGTGACATTCCGACTGCCCCTCTCGACCCTTCTTGCTGCTTGTATTTATAACATTGTCAAAGAACTACTAAAAAGAGATATAGTTTATAAGTCACATGAACATCTGTTATCATAATTTGTGCAGAAAAGTTATTAATTTGCATCGAGTGACATAATTTAACATTTTATTAAAATGACAGACAGATTTGTTGACTTGACAGAATAATTCTTTGTTACAAAAAGGCCGTTTTTTTAGAAGTTTGTCAATTGACTTCTCTAATTTGCATAAATAAGTAAATAACATGAATTATTAAGAATTACATTGGTTTTTGTCTAAAATAGGATTGCTTACGTGAATACTGAGTGAAAACGCTCCTAGTGAACAAATAGGTTTCACTGGGTGATTTTTATTTAAGGAGATCCAAAATACCTAAGTTGGCCACTATTTTTCGTACTTCATATTAATTATTTAAGATGAACTTAGTGTTTTTACATGATGACATTTGCTGTATCAGTGATCAAGTGATATAAACTTTTGTGTGGGTCGGTTACTCAGTATAATTTAATGGGTTGACTGTTTATGCAGACATGTTATGCAATCATTGTTAACATACACAATAACTTTTCTATAATCATAAATACTAGTTAAACTGGTTGAATTTGGAGGGTATCGCATACTTCGGTAAAGTAAAGCCTTTAATATGTTCCGTTACAAACTATGTTAATGTCATTATTTAAACAAATAATGTGGCCTAACCTCTGTGAGAGAAGGAACTGTTAAAGAGCAGAAATTTTTTGCTGTATTCAGTTAATTGAATGAGTTCTGTTTTAATTTTAATTTCTGTACATTAAACATTGAACAATGTACAGTTCCAGTACCTATATTGTGAGGATATAAAAGACCTGATTTTTAGTGTTGAGATGAGTAAGTCCACGACCAATTTTCAGACAGGAATTCTGTATCAATTAGAGTAACAGGACTGCATTAACTTAAAGTGGAATTAGTGTAACACCAATAGGCAGTGCATTAAAACAATGACAGTGTCTGTTCAATTTATTTGAGAAATAGTGTCACACATACCTTATTATTCTGCAAGAACTGTGAACTGTGTGGTTAGGTATTTACTGCTCATAGATGTTCAACAGCAAACTACGTTGCGGTAAATAGTTGTACACAATATTTGTAGAACTTTCCCAACTGGAATAAGAAAAATACCTAATAAGCAAATGACTTTTTTTCAAGAACTGGGAATACAGCTCATGAAATGATACACTGAAGAAAGGGCTACAAATATTGCAGTACTGCTAAAGCCTGTAGTTTAAAATTTGTAGGGTATTGTCAGATGGAAAATGAAGCGGAACGTCAATGCAATGGAAACTAATGGAGGTAAAGGTAGATGTAATTTGTGTGTTAGTGAAAGCCATTCAAAAGCACAAAAGTATAACAAAGTGAAAAAAACAACAATAATCTGTGACAATTGTAAGAGATACACATGTGGTAAACACAGCAAAAAAACTGTTGTATGTTCCAAGTGGGGAATAGATTCCAAAGAAACTGGTGGATAGTTCTTCACACAAAACTATGTTGTGTACCTAAGCTGTTTGCATATTATATCAAGTTTTTGTAACTTTTTTTTTAATTATAGTAAAGTGTACTTGAATAGTGACTAATTTTTCTCAAGATAATTAGTCTCAGTAAACTTAAATGACAAAGTAAGTGAAAGATATAAAATGCATATTTGAAAACAGTTTTAAAAGAAATATTCAGGTTCTGGGTCCTGATTGTGTATCAATAGATCTTTCAAAAGTATGTTATTAATGTAATTCAAGAACAATTAAAGAATTCTATTTATTTTTTGAATTTCTTATAGTGGGCACAAAGTACCCTAGCAGAAAGATGGCAGGGGGAACAACAGAAGGATAAAACAACACTGCTAACCACTGTCACCAATCAGAAATTTCTTTTTTATCCTGCAACTCAAACAAAAATACCCTCAAAATACCCACAAGCACAGAATTATATAGTGCCTCTAGTGATGTAATATGCAACTTACATAAGGCTCCTGAGCTCTCAAAATACCCAAATTCCAGGCAATTACCTACAATCTGACATCACTGCTGCTAACATTTTTCTGAGCCTCACAAGAGAGGGGGAAGAAGGGGAGGGAATCTATCTAACAAAGAACTAACTTTCTCTTCTGGCTATTAGGGTGATCTGAGCCAGTTCTCATTGTGCTTGAGCTGAATGACACACTAAGAGCATGGCTGTTCATTTTCTGAACATGACACATTGAAAAAAGCTTCTGTTGTGATAATGCGCATATGTGACTCCATGCAGATTTTTCATCATGATAATATAAGGAGTTTGTAAGGAGTATTTTGGTCATATAAGAAGTTCCAAGCACTTCTTGGAAATTTTCTCACAACTAAGGTGTTTCTAAGGAGTATAACAAGTCTGTATGCACCCTTAATTAAGCCTCCCACCATCACGTCCACCCTTCACAAGACTAATACAATAATTACAAATGGCTGGAAGAACAACACTGAGCATTTACTAGACACTCTTTTGCCAAATGATTCTGCAAATACAGACAAAAACCAGCAATCAGTGGCCCATGAAGTGACATGTTTTGAATATAGTAACAATAATGTACTATTCCTGTTTGTTCACGAAGAAGTGGCAGTCACAATGGTCATGCTTAAACGTGGCTTAGCACGGGGTGCAGGTAGTATGTTTTCAGGGCTGGTAAAGAAAGTACCTCCAATCATGGTGCCATTCTTAACACATCTGTTGAATGAGGAATTGAGGCAGTGCAGGGTGCCAGAGACTTGGATATCTGTACATATAGCTACCATAAATGAAGACTTCAATAAAGATCCCACAGAACTGAAGAGCTACAGAACTATATGTTTAATAAATACATGATCAAAAGCTCAGGAATGGTTACACTGCAAGCATCTTCAAGAGCAAAGAGAGCTCCAGTGTCTCAGCATATGTAAATTTGGCTTCTACAAATGGAAATTAATAGATGACAATGTTGATCAGGCTTTTCAAAATGTAGACAGAGCGAACAATACATACTGTACTGCAATTATGACTGAAATTTCTGGCAAATTCAATAGTTTATGATGGCCTGCAATGTTCAGTTACCTAAGGAGCCTTCAGATCCCAAAATGTCTTTATTATAGTTTCATGAACTCCCGTAAGGGTCACACATTCAAGGGCTTGTTGGAGGGCATAAGGGTATAAAACAGATTACACATGTCTGTCAACAAGGCTTGATATGTGAACCAATATTTGGAGACCTAACAACTAAGCCACTGCTGGAACTGCTGGATGTGATTGATGAACTGAATGGAGTTGTGGCTTATGCTGAGGGTATCCTGTTGGTGGTCTCTGGAGCTTTCAGGTGCAAGCTTGAAGAAGATGCAAACCACATGCTCTCAAATATGCAGGGGTGGTATAGGAGCAACAAATTAACTGTATCTTTAACTAAAACTACATACATGCTGCTTAAAGGCAAACACTCCCTATCCAGGAATCCAGCCCATAGGTTAGATAGCAGCCCCATTTTGAGAAGCAATCTATTCAGGTTCTCTTCTGTTGCTCTCAACAACAGAAGAAACTTCTTGGCTTATGGCTGCCAAAATCAAGAGCAAAATTTCCAGCACATGCACTGCTAACTTATCCCTTGCAACAGTTAAACTGTACCACAGTCCAGTACTGATTGGAACTGTGGGCCTTGTAGTTAACTCTTTGGCTCATTGGCTATGGTGGTATGACACATAATCACCCAAAAGGTACACAGTGAGGATTTCTTCTAGGGATGATGAGAGCATACAGTACTACACTGGCAGAGGCTCATCTCATCATTCTGGAAATATCTCCTGTTGACATCCCAGTATAATATCTTGTCAATACATATTGTTAGTGGCAGGGTAATATAGATAAAGTACAAGAAATTCTGGGTGCAAGGATAACTAAAAATTTAGGTCTTCAAGACTGTACAATTGATGAATAGCAGCAGGAATGAGACAATAGAAATACAAGATGCTGGGTATGCAGTGCCCTGAACATCAGAGAGAGACCACAAATGAAGCATATCATCCCCAGCAGTGGAATAGTTCACTTTATGAAAGATATGGGCCTAAAGCCCAATACATACATAGAATAGGAAAGACCATCAACATTGTGTGATTATGGTGATTGAAAATCCCCTGAGTATGTGGGGTCACATGCCCACTCCAGGTGGAAGCTAGGAGATATTAACCTCCTGAGGGCACAATGACATACCTAATTAGGAATGCTAACACATTCCAGTTACTGAACATAGTCATTATCAATGTACCTAGAAATGAAATAAACAAATTCATAGCATCTGTCAGAAACAAAAACATGCATCTAAGGAACATCAACAGACGAGAGTTGATGAGTGACAGTGAATATGTGACTAATAAGCAGATATAAGAGGATTGCAATAGCAATGGTGGTGATAAAGAGACAAACACTGAGTGATCAATGAAGTTTTGTGTGGTGTCTGTTAATAAGAGCACATTCAATTGCAATTTGGTTTTAATTTATTTTCAATATAAATACAGTTATTAGCCATATTAATTGTGCTGACTTAATTAAAGGTAACTGAAGTCTAGGCTATTTTCCCCACTCAACACAGGCCAAACTCAAAGACGTATTAAAATAGTTGCAAACCACAACTAGCTAATAAAATAACACATTTATCTCTTTTGTTTTTGTTTCATTCCTTATTTCCATTTTTTCTAATACCATATTTACTCGAATCTAAGCCGCACTCGAATCTAAGCCGCACCTGAAAAATGAGACTCGAAATAAAGGAAAAAAATATTTCCCGAATCTAAGCCGCACCTGAAATTTGAGACTCGAAATTCAAGGGGAGAGAAAAGTTTTAGGCCGCACCTCCAAATCGAAACAAAGTTGGTCCATTGTAATATGAGACACAATTTAGGTCGAATGAAAGACGATACAGCTATAGTAGTTTGGTTCGAGTCGTAAGCTTAGCAGTTAAGCTTTACCAGGTAGCCATTGCCATGCGTCAGGCACTCCGTCCGTATTTATACGGGTACCCTTCCTTTTTCACGTGCTTGAATCGATTGCTTATTTTGCTTTGATCTGATAAGTGCCGTTTTCTTTGTTATAGGTGTTTACGTCACTCTAAGCTGAAAATGCATTACTGTACTGTGTCATGCATTGTTATTCGCATTCTGATAGTGCGTGTTTACGGCCTGTCGCCGCTCGCGGCATGACTTGCTTTTGTGCGCGCTACCGCCGCTTTAAAAAAAAAAAAAAAAAGAGGAATCATCTCATTAGCAAAACAATGGCAAGAGACTACATTTTGTTGTTACTTACACTGCTGCTTTCTTTGATAATTATCAACAAGAACCAAATAATAGACTGCGTATGATAGAACATGTTCTGAACGAGAGTTAGGCGCAAATTTTTCTCCGTTTGAAAATCTTTGCGGCCGCTTCTTTAGTACGTCAAATTCTGCACAGAAATTAGTCATCTTACATTTAAAATCTAGTCAGTTGCCGTGCTTCATTTCTGACTATATCACTATTAAGCATAAGAATAACACGATTATAAACATGACACGATACGTATATTATTCCGTGTTTGCTGTTGTTTCACTCTCGTTTCGTAGTTTATTAGGTAGACAGGATTTAAATGAGATAGCAGCAAACACGAAAGAATACATGGCAAAATGTTTATTTTCGTATTATTCTTATGGTGAAGAGAATACTGCATGTGATCCACATTTCATCAGGTTCCTATTAGCAACCATCTCTTCTCACAGGTAGGAAAAAACTCGGAACGTAGAGTTGGCCATATTGACAAACATCCCTAACAGTCTTGCCAGTCGGATTTTCGTAGTACATTGAAATTCTACTACATTCGAAGATGAACAATACGGAATTTGTATTTACTTCGTTGGACAATGTATGAAAATGCAGTGGTCGAAACTCGGGGAGGAGAAAAAAAAAGGTTTTGGCGCCAGTATTTATCTTTGTGCTTACAAAGCATGCTTGTGTAGCGCTACATATATTCGACGGCAGAAGTTAGTTGTGGCGGCACCTACCAACATTTTTCAGAACTTCCGCTTGCTTTGCACTCGATTCTAAGCTGCAGGCGGTTTTTTGAATTACAAAAACCGGAAAAAAAGTGCGGCTTAGATTCGAGTAAATACGGTACTTAATTTTTTTTTATTTATACACTTATTATTAAGTTTTAGTGATGTTTTTAGGACTGATGTACATTGTGTGACCAGTTTTAGACACACTACAGCAGGTTTTATGATTGCAAAAAATAAACAAATAAATGAAAAATTCAGTTATATCCATACTATGACATACAAACTTCATTTTGTATCTCCATAAATATATTTTACAAATGTCAACTGTTAAGTGTATCTCTTGTAATCACCTTCACGTTAGTTAAACAATCAACAGTGATCTTCCCATGACTTAGAAACTAATAATAAATCATCTAAAGACATAATTAGTTCTTGTACTAATTTGTCTCTTAAAGACTTATAAAAGCATAAATAAAAGCAACTACGCAAACATTCAAACCAAAACAGAACATTTGAAACTGGTAAGAATTACCCTCATATCAGAATGCTGTGTACAATCATGATTTTTTTATGTAGCACCAGCTGTCAGCATCCAGCTGTTAAATATGTTAAACTAAAGAATTTTGCTACCTCAAACTTTGACAACAACTCCTCTTTACTGATGGGCCTGTCCTGCTCAGTTTCAATCTGTTTATTTGAAGTTTATGCATCTAGAACTCATCAAACACTTTCTGCAGATTTTTTAATCACTAGCAATGAATTATTATATACATTTACATCTACATCTACATACATACTCCGCAATCAACCATACAGTGCATGGCGGAGGGTACCTCATACCACAACTAGCATCTTCTCTCACTTTTCCACTCTCAAACAGAATGAGAGAAAAATGACTGCCTATATGCCTCTGTACAAGCCCTAATCTCTCTTATCTTATCTTTGTGGTCTTTCCGCGAAATGTAAGTTGGCGGTAGTAAAACTGTACTGCAGTCAGCCTCAAATGCTGGTTCCCTAAATTTCCTCAGTAGTAATTCACGAAAAGAACGCCTCCTTTCCTCTAGAGACTCCTACCCGAGTTCCTGAAGCATTTCCATAACACTCGCATGATGATCAATCTTACCGGTAACAAATCTAGCAGCCCGCCTCTGAATTGCTTCTATGTCCTCCCTCAATCCGACCTGATAGGGATCCCAAACACTTAAGCAGTACTCAAGAATAGGTCGAATTAATGTTTTATAAGTGGTCTCCTTTACAGATGAACCACATCTTCCCAAAATTCTACCGATGAACTGAAGATGACTATCCGCCTTCCCCACAACTGCCATTACATGCTTCTCCCACTTCATATCGCTCTGCAGTGTTACACCCAAATATTTAATCAATGTGACTGTGTCAAGCGCTACACTACTAATGGAGTATTCAAACATTACAGGATTCTTTTTCCTATTCATCTGCATTAATTTACATTTATCTATATTTAGAGTTAGCTGCCATTCTTTACACCAATCACAAATCCTGTCTAAGTCATCTTACATCCTCCTACAGTCACTAAACGACAACACCTTCCCATACACCACAGCATCATCAGCAAACAGCCACACATTGCTATCCACCATGTCCAAAAGATCATTTATGTAGATAGAAAACAACAGCCGACCTACCACACTTCCCTGGGGCACTCCAGATGATACCCTCATCTCCGATGAACACTCACCATATAGGACAACATACTGGTTTCTATTACTTCAGAAGTCTTCGAGCCACTCACATACTTGGGAACCAATCCCATATGCTCGTACCTCAGTTAGGAGTCTGCAGTGGGGCACCGAGTCAAACGCTTTCCAGAAGTCAAGGAATATGGCATCCATCTGATACCCTTCATCCATCGTTCGCAAGATATCATGTGAAAAAAGGGCAAGTTGCGTTTCGCGGGAGCGATGCTTTCTAAAGCCGTGCAGATGCATGGACAGCAACTTCTCTGTCTCAAGGAAATTCATCATATTTGAACTGAGAATATGTTCTAGAATCCTGCAACAAACCAGTGTTAAGGATATTGGTCTGTAATTTTGAGGATCCATCCTTCTACCCTTCCTATATACAGGTGTCACCTGCGCTTTTTTCCAGTCACTTGGGACTTTACGTTGGGCAAGAGATTCATGATAAATGCATGCTAAGTAAGGAGCCAATGCAGTAGAGTACTGTCTGTAAAACCGAATTGGAATCCCATCAGGACCCGGAAATTTATTTATTTTCAACCCATTCAGCTGCTTCACAACCCGAGGGATGTCTATCACTATGTTCTCCATACGGGAATCTGTACGAGACTCAAACAGTGGTATGTTTGTACGATCCTCCTGTGTGAAAGATTTCTCAAATGCTAAATTTAGAATTTTAGCTTTCAATTTGGTGTCTTCCATTGCCAGGCCAGACTGATCAGTGAGTGGCTGGATGGAAGCCTTTGACCCGCATACCGATTTTACGTAAGACCAGAATTTTCTTGGGTTTTCAGCAAGATCTTTTGCTAAGGTATGACGGTGGTAGTGGTTGTATGCTTCGTGCATCGCTCTTCTTACAGCAGCACAAATCTCTACTAACTTTTGCCTGTCCTCATTCTCCCGATCTTTCTTGTACCGGGAGTGCAACTGTCTTTGCTCCCTGAGCATTCTCTGAATTGCTCTGTTAAACCATCCTTAACCCACTTTTTCGGCACATACTTGTCCAATGCATGATTTACAATGTGTTTAAAATTTGCTCATAATTCTTCCACGTCCATCTTACCGGTAGTAAATGAAGTCGATTCATTTACTAAGTGGGATGCTAACAACTGCTTATCTGCTCTTTCTAGTAAGAATACTCTCCTAGCCTTCTTGACCAATTTTTTAACTTTTGTAACCATAGTCATAATGACAAGATCATGATCACTAATTCCTGTCTCAACACTGACACCGTCGATGAGGTCTGGTCTGTTCATGGCTACCAGATCTAAAATATTTCCATTACACGTTGGCTGTCGATTTAGCTGCTCAAAACAGTTTTCAGATAATGTGTTCAAAAGTAATTCACACGACGGCTTGTCTGTACCACCTATAATGAATCCATAGACATCCCAGTCTATACTAGGTAGGTTGAAGTCGCCTCCGACTAATATAGCATGATCCAGGTACTTCTGCAATACATAATGTAGACTCCCTTCAAATGATTCTAGAACTGTCACGGTGGAACCTGGCGGCTGGTAATAACACCCCACAATTAACTTTATTTCCCCTAGCCCTGTTAAACGTGTCCAGATAACTTCACAATCACACTCTACTTTGACCTCAGTAGACACAATATTTTTGTCAACTGCAATGAAGACACCACCTCCTACAGTGTCTAATCTGTCTTTCCGATACACATTCCAACCCTCACTAAATATTTCAGAACTTCCTATCTCAGGGTTCAGCCAGGTCTCATCCCAAGAATAATTTGCATGCCACACGCTTCCTGGAGGGCAGTAAATTCAGGAGCATTATTCGGAACACTCTGAATATTTACTGCTAATATCTTGATAGCTGAAGTGTCTTTACACTGAGTGTGTCCTGATTTCCCTGCCTGCACGTCGACTGGTGAGTGTTCATCAGGACACCTCGCACTACTGCCTAGCCTAAAACACCCCCATGTGCACACCACAATTACTCTGCTACCCGAGTAGCCGCTTCCTTTGTGTAGTGCACCCCTGACCTATCTAGGGGCATCCTACAATTCCCCACCCAATAGCACAAGTCTAGAAATCTGCAGCCAAGACCATCACAGAGTCGACGAAGCCTCTGGTTGAGTCCCTCCACTCGGCTCCAAACCAAAGGACCCCGATCCACTCTGGGAACGATGCTGCAAATAGAGAGCTCTGCTTGCACCCCGCCTGCAAGGCCAGCGGTCTTCACCAAATCCACCAGCCACCTGTATGAACTGAGGATCACCTCAGAACCCAAGTGACAGGCATCATTGGTGCCGATGTGAGCAACTACTTGCAGACGATTGCACCCTGTACCCCATAGTTATGCTACATTCAATAATATCATTATCAAGCAGCTCAAAGAGTCACTGGTATTCTGAAAGGTTTATAAATTAAATGCTCAAATTTTTTATCTCTAATTATACTGGGTTCATCAGAAAGCATTACTTTATGTGCTGATTAAATATTTTGTAATTAATTTCATGTTCTGCCATTCATAAAGTAGAATCATCCACTTCTAATTTTTTGTTTTCTGATCATTCTTCCCAAATTTCACTTCTTCTCTTCACTGCAATAATATTAGACATATTCAACAAATTGACTTGTTTAACCACCTGTTGTTCTTCCTTAAAATTTAATAAAGTACTTTTGAAAGGAATGCTATAATTATTATTTTCTACTTTCCCTACAACTCTTTTTCTATTGAAGTCCAGTGATATTTTATTACCATGTAAATAGTCTGATCCCGATAGCACATGAAATTCAGATTAGGTACTATTAATAGTGTTTGATGAAAGGTAAAAATATCAATTTTGTTTGGTAGTTATGTTTCTTCCTTTCTTTGTTTGCTTTTACTGCCTGCTATACACACAATTTATGCCCCTGTTACTGACAGTAGAGTACATAAGTGCTCATCCCTCATTAATCATCATGTCTCATATGACGTAAAGGGTATTTCACTACCAGAATCGAAATGAATAACCACTTTTGTTCCCAGAACATCACCCAGTGCTATTGGTTTCATTTGTTCTTGCTCATTACTATTACCTTCTCCCTCAAGTAATCACTCACACATGGATAATGGATGAATGACTGCTACTACTATGTCAATATGTGAGTCTTTTTTTTTCTTTTAATGTTACACCCTGAAGCCTGGCCCTTGATGCAGAATGTACACAATTTCTTGAAATCGAGTATCAAATATTTTTAGGCAGTGGGCCTATTTGGGCACCCACAATGCTCATTATTAAAGAGCTTGTGGTAGCAGTGGTGAGAAAAGCATGAGCTCCAGAGCCAGTACAAATTAGCAGTGTCCAGAACTTCCCAGCACCCACAAAGATTTACCAACAGGCTAAATATTGGCAATGTCACAGGGCACACAGGTGCACAACAATCAAAGCAGCGCAAGCTGAGCGATGGAATGGTGTGAATGCTTCTCCAGGACTCTGATTCTGTTTTCCATGAGCCACATGGGTTGAGTTTGATGAGAGCTCTCCACAACACAAATGGGATTATTCAGTCAGTTGTTTCATTGTGACTGAAAAGTACACAGTGCCCCATATGTCAGGAAGATGGATATCAGTTTTTCCACTCACATGTCCATCATTTTCTGGCAGTTACATGACCAGACATGGGAACAGTGTTTGAGCAGTACTAATGTGCAATACCTGTTACTGCAGCCACACAATTACAAGAGCACAGAATTTCACCATTACAAAATATTGTTATATGGTAGTGTACTCTTTTAAAATAAACAAATGTATCATTGTGTGGATACTTTCTTTGTCAGTTACCATAACCAGAGCCTACACCCTGGGCACAGTGCATGGGCGTGGTAATAAAGTCAGCCCATTCAATTGATTTATCTTCACCTGTTTGTAGCAGATGTATGATGAGTTCTGCCACATTAACACTGTTTAAAAAAATATGTATTCCAAGCATAAATTAAAGAAGTGCTATAGAAAGTTATTAGGAAAGCACAGTTTATTCGTACAGTCACATTCTATTCATCGATTCACCCACACTGAGAATTCTGCAACAAGAGGATCAGAGCAAACAAGAAGAGTTTGCATGAGCAGGGGAGAGGTGATCTGGACCCATTACTGTCATAACAATCTCTATGCACAGTAATGGTAGCAGGAAAAGGAAGCATGTAAATTTACAAATGTTAATCTAATAATGTATTGAATATTGAAGGTCTGTTGATGTTAACGCCAGCTAGAGTGTATCCCGAGGTGAGTACTTCCCAATTTCTTTTCCAATTATTCTTTTAAAATTTCTTTTTTAATTATTTAAGCAGCAATTTCAATCAGTTTCCATTATATATTATACTTTATGCATGCCCCCCCCCCCCCCCCCAATTCTCTCAGACACTATTCAATGGTGACCATGACAGGACGGCATTGAGGGGAGTATGAACAGCCCTTTCAATTGTTGAGATAAATTTTTTTGTGATAAATGTTCCATTTTATTGTTACAAGAAACTAATTAGGCCTTTGTTGCATTTGTTAGATGCCTGCGTGATTGGAATGAATAAAAACTTGAAGGAGCAATTTTAAATTCTGCCTACAAACAAGATGCACCGGGAATGCTGCTTTCAGTGGTAAGGGTAGGAAGCTGCTACACCGTATGCTTATATGGCCATACTTGGCACTGTCTCTCTCGCAATAAATAATCTCTTTTCCTTACAATTAATATCCTATACAGAAAGTGCATTTCTATAGGAAAGATGAAAATCTGTATAAAGTCAACATTAAAGTGCAAAATAATTCATACAAATTCTGTAAGACTTTATTATAGAATAATCAGGTTCATTACTGAACATGCATATAAAACTGATTTAATTAAAAAGTACCAATACACAAAATTTCGTTTTTGAAAATCTTTTTTTCATAATTTTGTTAAACATTGTCCACAAATGAGACAAAAGGAATGCCACTGTTGAAAACTCATTATAAAATGCAGTATGCCAAGATGTCAGAAATCTGAGCTTGGGAACAGTTGAAAGTAATGCGCCAACTTGTGAGCTGGCCGATGGCTACCAAAACAACCAGGCTGGCATCCCACTATTAAAAAGTGATGACACTGGTAATATACCTAATCATGATGTCACTTTTATGATGCTCAATGAGACAATTTCTCAGGTCTCACCGGGAAACATTTTTTCAAATAGTGAAACTGAAGCACACAACAGCAAAAATTTCTTTGATTATTTGCTCATGACGTCATGAACACAAGAACAGGAAACAGTTCACAAAAACAATGCAAATACTAATGAGATACACACTTCAACACAGCTCATTCAACTAATAACATAACAGTTTGCACTGCAAAATCAGGCATTTAACGATTTCAGGAGTATTATTAGTCAACAGTTAAAAGAGGTGAGCAAAACTATACGAACTAAATTATCTAATGTATTATCCAGTAAGTTCACAGAGTTCGTTAAACAACTAAAACAAGAAATAATTACCAATGTGTCCCACGATATAAATACATTAACGGAAAAAGTGACACCCATCGACTATAAACAAGAACAACATGCAGGTTAGATACAAAAACTTAGTGAAGCATATTCTTAAATTCAGGAGACACAATCCGAAGTGGATTCATTGGTAAAAAAATGTTATAAAGGCAGTCATTGAGATGCAAGCCATATGCAAAAACTTACCTACAGAAATACACAAGCTGATTCCAAGAGTATATCAGGTAAGCCTAGAGTCAGAATTTTCCAAAAAACAGAGGGTAAGTTCTGTGCAGATGTAAAGGAAATAACTGAAAAAGGTGAAACGGGGATGCTGGATAGGGGCAGCACCCTTGCTGAAAAGGTATTGTCTCAATGCAAAATTTATGTAGATACTGTAGAAGCAGCTCTAAAAGAGAAAGAAAGTCAATGGCTAGCTAAAATGGATTTTGGTTTAAAGGAAGCAGAGGAAAGGTTACAAGGCAGTGATGCTAAAACTACTGACACTGCATAACAACATATGACAGGAAACAAACCAAGCTTTTAGAGAAGTTAGATACCTTCACTGGTTACCCACAATGTGGTGTTAGCCCGTTGAAGGAAAATAGTGATGGTTGCATGAAGCAACAACACTTGCCAGCAGTTGCACCTGTCAAGCAAGTGCAGTTTCCATGCTCTATGCTATGAGTGAGCGTAAAAACACCTGTCACTGACAGTGTGACATGTTTGTCAACATTACTTGCAGATGAGGTATTACTTAGGCATCGACAATTTCTTATATTTGCTTCTGAAGGGAAAAGAATACACCCTGTGATCTTTATCAGAGCATTTTGAAATGTTTTACCTCATACCCGGACCAAACCCCAGAAAATTACATTTGTTGTTTGATATACACAGGGTGATGGTCTGCAATGGGCTACGGACATGGCGGAACATTGCCACCATTATGAACAGTTTGAGAGAGCATTTCTGGATAAGTATTGGTCTGAGGCTGTCCAAGACAGGCTCAGACATGAAGTAATCAACCCAGCTCTGTTCAATAGCATGTATGGAAGCTTAAGGGTGTATTTTGAAAAATATTTGAATAAAACAAGATACTGGATGAACCTGATATCTCAAGTAGATGAAGTAGATGTGCTGAAAATTTTAAAGAGCCGTGTTCCTGCCCAAATAAGGGAAAAACTCATTACCATCCAGGAACATGACACCAAACACTTTCTATTTGTACTGGACTCAACAGATTTGATATACAAAGAGAGACCAGTATAACCCAAGCCTGTTAGTACGCCGATAGCACCACAGAGATTTATGGAACAACAAGTAAAGAATGGAGTCGTAGTACAATACGGATGGCAACATTACCCCACACAGACCTATGGCAATGGTAACAGTAATCACAAAGGCAATGGAGAAAGCCATAAATTTAAAGGTGGGTATAAAAGAAATGTGCAAAAATTTAGCAAAAAGAACTACATATGGCCATCCTACATAATATATACATACACAAGCTACCAGCATTAATCAGCCGATTGCTTGGCAAACACAATACAATAACAGACAACTGAATAACCCACAGACAGCAGAATTCGTCCAGGAAAGTAACACACATATGCCAAATAATGTGCACAGGCAAAGAGAATTTCATTCAAGAGCCTCTCAGGATACTAATTGGCATAATCAAACACCAACGGTACACATAGTGGAAGTCACACCTAACCCAGAGATTGATGCCACCGCAATGCTGGAAAACTTGAACCAGTCACGGTAGGCCCCTGTTCAATGACCTTGGAGAGGAGTGGGGGCATGAACTTGTTCGACACTTTCCTTATCAGATATGATTGTGGTAATGATATGAGAGACGATCTGTATCAAGCTAATGAGGGTATGCAGAAAAACTTGACAGAGGACAAGGTACAAGCTACTATTAAAGCTAAAATATTTAACCTTGATGTACCCATTGTGCTTGGCACAGGTGCTACAAGTAATTTTATGTCACAGGTATTCTTTCAAGAACTGAAGAAACGTAGATGTATACCCACGCCGCCAGTGCAAAATTGCAAGGTACATACTGCCACTGGTCAGAAATTGAAAGGAGTCAAGGCACAAGCGTTAATTTCCATACAATTAGAACAGTTTTCTGTATGATGCAATTTTTTGATAGTAGAGAAATTTATAGTTGATTGTTCAATCAGTATAGATACACTTAGCACATACCAAGTACAAATTGATACATGAAAAAGCCAATGTCATTTCACTGTAAATAATCAATTATTTGTAATAGACCTAATCAGGGGAAATACTAATAGATGTAGAACTGAAGTTACTCATGACTTTGAAGTTCAATTGGTTAATCCCATAGTTATGTTTTGTCGGTAAATCCCATAGTTATATTTTGTCAATACATACAATAATGAACAATCACCAGTAGAAGAGTTTACAGCAAACTCTTTGTCTTTAAATATGTCTGCTTGTGTCTGTATATTTGTGGATGGATATGTGTGTGTGTGCGAGTGTATACCCGTCCTTTTTTCCCCCTAAGGTAAGTCTTTCCACTCCCAGGACTGGAATGACTCCTTACCCTCTCCCTTAAAAACCACATCCTTTTGTCTTTCCCTTTCCTTCCCTCTTTCCCGACAAAGCAACCGTCTGTTGCGAAAGCTTGAATTTTGTGTGTATGTTTGTGTTTGTTTGTGCGTCTATCGACCTGCCAGCGCTTTTGTTTGGTAAGTCTCATCATCTTTCTTTTTAGATATATGTTTCCCATGTGGAATGTTTCCCTCTATTTTATATATTGTCTACTATGCGCTCACAAACCATTCATCCGATTGCAATGAAACTTCGGTGAGTTGTTCTCCAAACGCCTGAAAATAGTAATGGACAATGTTTCAAGAGTTAAGTCACTGCAGCATGTGTAGTGGAATTGATTAGGTTAAAGGTTGTCATATAGCAGACCCAGGTTCAATTCCCACTGCTAGGAATTTTTTTAAAATTCTATTTCATTCACTGCAATGTTAAACTAAACTATTAATTACAAAATTAAAATATACTTAAACTTAAACAGGTCATATAGTATAACGTAACTGTCAATCCCTATATATAAAAATGAATGTATGTATGTCTGCCCTCTGTGCGTTGCCAAACCATTCATCCGATTGCGATGAAATTTTGATTTGTTCTCCGTATGCCCACGAAGGTTCCTAGCCAAAAAAAAAAAAGAAATAAGACACCTTCTGGAGGAGATATGATGTCATAAACAATGTGATGCCACCGCAGGAAAATACCCAGATTTATGCATCCACTATTTGAGAATGAGGGCACTCAGCGACTAGCAACAAATGTTACATACAATTTAAAACCTTTACGAAAAATTTTCTCGCTGACACCTCCCACAAAATAATGAAAGGAAAAAAGATTGTTGCTTACTACATTTTCCATACAAAGCAATACGATAGCAAGGAAAAATGAAATATAAGGTAATTCGGATGAAATAGGGGGCTCCTTCAAAGTGATTGCGAACAAAATATCTGAAATGAAAACTCACCTTTTCTTGCCAGGCATTTGTGGTGATACACCAGGATGATTCTTGGAAAACTGTTTGAATCTTCCAATGCTACGCATGCTTTGTCCTGCGTATGTAGCAGCTCTCACTGAAGATTTGTAAATGGGGTGAAGCAATTTTTTCTGCTCCATTTCCCTTTTGCAGCATTCAATCACACGCAATATAATTTTGCGAGCATCGCTACATAATACTGGTTTCCTTCTAACCGTAGGCCTACCGGTAGGGATTGTTGGCAACTCCCGAGATGGGCCAGCAACTGCCTCTTCACTCATTTTGATAATGTTTAGCACAACTGCATAATAAAAACATGCAGAACAGTACAGCGCAAAAAAATAATGAAGCAGACGACAATGGCTACCTTGTACAACACAGTCAGCTACGTAATGTTGGTAGCAGTCGAAACTGCGTGCCTACCGAAGCCTCCTGACGTATACTGACTTCTACCGATTCAGGGCTAGGGAGAGGGCTGCCATCTAAAAGTTTACACACTGTAGTGTGACCATCAGTCACTGCCAGTTTTGTTAACTTGTAAATTGCTACACTGATGGATAGCCAGATGGTGCATGTGTCTTCAAGAATTTGATTTTTAAATAGTATACATAAAAGGAAATCAAAAAATAATAGCTGATGCTCTTTCTTGACTACACAAGGATTAGAGGAATTCAGCCATCTTTTAGAGCAGTAAGGTGAAATAAGAGCTATGTTGATGGAGCACAAAACACTCTGACCATACATGTCCACTTGTGTAAACATATGGAGCAATTACAGCAGGAAGACACACTGGAGTAAGGTAAGAGCAAAACTTACACATAACAGGGATGAAAAATTAAAAAAGGTTTTCACCATTTACAAAAGTGTTCTGTTCCACATGAACCCTTCCTAACTAGAACAATGGTGCATGTGTTTGCCAGAGGAATATGTGGATGATTTTATCTTATACACACACGATACTTGGGGCTATTATGGCTCAGTAAAATGCACTGATAAAATAGCTAAATATTGTTATTTCCCCAACCTCAGATGAAGAGTACTACAGGTGGTAAGAAAGAGTACTGTTTGCCTGAAAGTAAAACATTCTAATATCTCCAAACAGATAGAACTACATCCAATTGTGGCCAAAAAACCTCCAAAAGGTATTGTTAGATGTGGCTGGATACTATCCCAGAGGTAAAGGGGGAGTAAAATATATAGTAGGCCTGTATGATATTTTCACAAAATATGTAAAACTGTATGCTGTACAGAAAGTTACAACCAGTTCAATTATTTTCATCTCAAAGCTTCCCCCATAGAAAGGGTGTTTAAGGAATTCAACAGATTTGTGAGGACCTATATACCTCATGAACATACCAAGTGGACTGAATATGTCACTCCTTTCTTACAAGTTGTTAACAACCTTCGTTCTACATCAACTGGTTTTACACCAGATGAGCTGATGTTCAATTGCAAACAAGTAGACAAATGGAAAAACCTATGCCCAAGATACCAATACCAGAATTATCACTAGATGATAAAATATGACAAGCAGTAATCAACCTTGAAAACTGGGCTAAATATACGAAAGGAAATTACAATAGAAAACAGAAACTGGACCATCATAATTACTAAAATCCCCTACCCAGGAGCACACAGATTGGCACACACAAACATGGGTAAAGACAAGCGCCTATACCCAGACAAAGACTTGAGAATGTTTATATATTGAAGAAGGGCTGTATACCCTCTAAGTTGTCTGAATTTATAATAATATTAGATTTAGGATGCAGGAAAATCACATTCCAGAATTTATGTTGTTAGTTGATAAGGAAAATTTTTGGTTGTGTTTTTTCTTATATGTCAAATGTGTAAATGATAAGGGGAGTGGATGTAACAAGGAAGAATTTTACTTTTAAGTGTCTAGGTACAATGATACTTTAAACACAACACTTCACCTTACAAGTAGCCCAGTTGTAAATGAATAAATGAACTTGTGAAATGCAAGGCAGTGTGCAATGCACTACACAATTCGCCGCGCTGTTAGTGGTAACAGAGCAATGCAGTGCGTGCATTTTGGGGAGGAAGCTAGTCAACAAACTGCAAGCTGTGTGCACCAGACAGACACAGCTGAAAGTGTTGAAGCACCTAAAACAAACATATCCTATGAGATACAGCCTGCACTAGCATTTTTAAAGCAAACTGCATAAACAGGGACATAGAAAATTAAGGGAGACTTTATACTACAACAATGACTATCTACACAATACACACAAACAAAGATAAGCTAAGGGATTATATACACAGAAAGGGATCCTAAACTACAAGATATTTACTGAAGTTATGCCACTATCTACATTATATCTACATATTTACAAATTTAATTATTGAAAGTACATGCACTAATTGTAATTGATGGACTAGAAAACTCTTGTTGCAGGTAAACAAGCAAGTACAATGTAAGTGGCAAACTGAATAAGAAGCTGTACCACAATTATAATACACTTTATTTTTCAGATTTATAAGGTAAATATAGTGCACACATGGCATTAAATGAGTTTGTGATAGCATGGCTGCACACTAAAGTAAATGAATACATGGTTGAATACATGAAAGAGGTATTTAGTGACCATCGAGCCACTGTACACTTATCTATGAATATTTAGTTTTAAGTTAGTATTAATTTTTTTTTCTTCCATGGAATGATGCATTGACACATCCTAAAGTGAAGAAAGATAAAATCTTGTCGATTGTTAGGTACCATATAAACATAAGAAAGGGCCACACCACAAGTAAACATAGTTGTAAGTTTATGATATGTATGAATGTGATAGTGTGAAAATATGTGTAGAAGAATACAGTTGCAGTACATTCCATATCACAATGCTGAACTAAGGTGGAGCACTATCAAATAATCAAGGGGTCAAAACCTAGTTATTGTCAGAATTGACTACCCACGAAAGTGTCAAACGCCTGATTTACATTGAAATTTTTACACATATTTGCTACTTATATGAACACTACTTTACGCTCATTGTACATAACATATAATACTGATGATACAACTCTGTATACCTTAGCATATGAAATGGTTATCCTTTATACAATGAACATAACAAGTAAATACTGAGCTGCACTTTGAACGCTAAATAAGTATTCAATACATTTGGTATTATCAGGTTTGTGTTGTGTTTATAAACAACAAACTATTTTGTTCTTGGGATCACAATTAAGCCTAGTTATGAGATGTAACTGAGCACATAAATGCCTTTCCATGAAATTTCCTCAACCCTGTAGTGTGTAGATCCATCCTGGAGAATGCTAGAGAGGCAAGGCCATGTGTAGTTATTTGAGCAGTGCATAAAATCTGTTGTAGCTACTATTGTCTACTTCTTTAATTCTTGGAAACTGATAAATATACTCTGACAAGAAGTCAATGTAAATTGAAATGAAATGTATGCCAATTTATGCCATAAAGAAAGGAAAAAAATAATCTTTTATTGCATGAAGATTATGCAAAGAATATAAAACCAAATGAGATTAAAGAGTGTACTCATATAATTGGAATTGAACAATGTAATGAAATCATAATTTAACAAGATATACTGAAACAAAATGAGAATCAGACTGTGGTGTATATAAGCAACAATAATGGCATGTCGTCAAATGAATCTGATAAGTCTATTTTTGTAGTTGTATTTTTTTATGTGTATAGTATGCAGAAAGGACACTACAGAAATTTTGTGTAATGCAACAGTATGTAAGATGCTCAAAAACAAAGTGCAAAGACATACGAAACCTGCCTACAAAGTGTTAAGTGTGCATGTGAGATATGTGGGTGTGCACGCAATGAATGAAAAATGATGATACTTTGTGTAACATGAATTTTCTTTGCTCAACAACATCATAAAAACATGAATTTTCTTTGTTTGACAAGCAAGAAACTTACCTCTTCGGTGGAATAAGTGCAAACAACGAGGTGAAATGCATCTCTTGGTCTGCTGATATGGAGACCAAGTGTCACCACATCGAAGATTTCACAAAGGATCGCACCACTGAACATGAGCTTAGCAAGTTTGTGCAGTGAAGGCTATTTGAATGCACAACATAGGCACTCTGACTTTGTATGAAACACGTGAAAGTGAGCTGGAATGGGACGGATGTTGAGCTGTGCACGCATGCTTCATGACCTTAACATTGGGCAGATACTGACTGACAATAATGGGACTATGCGGTTACATCAAGCACTTTGTTATAAAGGAAAACTAATGTATGTATGTGTTACAGGAGCTGACATGCCTATATAAATTGACAACCATATAGGATAACTACAATGGCTGAAAAATAAAGGCTATGCCCATACCAGCAAGAGTTATCAACCCATAAAAAGAGAAATAAGCTCAGACTCTGTGCACCTCTGTATGACATCAGTGCATAGTGGGGGGCAATTGTAAAGAATCATATTAATTTTTTTCTTTTTTTTTCTCTCTTATTCCTTTCTTTATTATTGGCACACAAACAAAACAAGGCAAGATATGCTCTTCAATTGATTAATCTTCACAAGTTGCTCTATAAATGGTAGCGGATGGACATATGATGAGATCCACCGCATTAACACTGTTAAAAAAAATGTGTAATTAAACCATACATCATTTTGCCCATATCGAGAATCCTGGATCAAGAGGATCGAAGCAAACAAGAAGAATTTGTGTGAGCAGAGCAAGGGTGATCTGGAACCAGTATTGTCATACCAATCTCTACGCACAATAGCAGTAAGGGTAAAAGGAAAAACGTAAATTTATGGATGTGAATCTAATAATGTATTGAATATTGAAGTCTGTTGATATTAATGCCAGCTGAAGTACTTTCCAATTTATTTCAATTACTCTTTCAAAATTTCTTTTTTAATTATTTAAGCAGCAGTTTTTAATCAGTTTCCATTATATTTTATATTTTATGCATGCCCCCCTTTTCTCTCAGACACTATTCAACATTCCCACTTCAACTTTATTTCTGTTTCAGTTACTCATTATATTATTTTTATTTCTAACTATCCAATAGAAGAAGCGGGGATGCACATACCTAGAACACCCGGTATGCACGCCCGGGATAACGTTCCGCTGGCCACTGCGAAAATTATAAGTCCCCACACGCTATATAAGCGAGAGCGCTCCCTCGCTACACTCAGTCTGTGTCTTGCTGCTGCACAGGCAACTGCATTGAACGCCGCCAACATGCCGTATAGGAGATATCAACGTCATCGTCGCACAACAGTGTACAAAACCATAGAAAACATTGAACTTACAATTACTTCAGGAGACAAGAAAAATCTCATTCCAGTGAAGAGTGTTGCCGCACATGCCCTCATTGATGTACCTTGTCTATTTCTTGGATGTTCACTTAATTTTAGCTTGGATATAAACGACACATTCTCACATGGAAATGGATGGTTCTCTGTTGCCATAGTTAGAGGTGGTAGTGGAGTGTCTAGTGTACCTGGACTTGAAAGTTTTAATGAAAGATATGTAATTGCCTATCGTACATACCATATGTTTGAAATTGCTAATAAAGACTTTGGTAAATCTGCTTATGACTCTACTTCTCCACTTGTATTGTATTTTGTTTCATTTGTAAACTGGAAACTAGTTGAATAATGATTATCATTGTTACTGCCAAACTGCAAGTTTTCACAGTGATTAGATCCTCTTGTTCTTCATTTAAAATATCTAATCCCCCTATAAACGCCAATAATTCATTGAAATTTGACCAGGAACTGTAACGTATTTCTTTCTTACATGATAATTCAATCTGTGACTCAACACATTCATTAAATGAATCTCTTCTATAGGATCATCAAAGTACTTGAATCTCTTTATGTGCTATTCCATATACTTTTTATAGAGGCCCCAATTATTATTATAATGCCTAGAGTCTAGTAAGACAAGCACAAACTTTTCTTGAGTGCTCAAGGAACAATATTACTTTTTGAATTGAGTCAATTCTTATCAAAATGGACATATAATCAGGAAATTAAGCCCTGAGTTGATTCATATAGAAAATTATAAGCTGGATCAAATGGTGCTAACTATTTGCATCAAATCTGGACATAAATATAAACAAATGAATGTCAAATATCAGTAGGTCAAACAAAAGGTGGACATATGAGACTATAGTTTCAATCAAAACTGGACATGTGATTATAAACTTATCACATACCTTGAGTTCGTCATATGACCAGCTAAAACTGTCAGAGCAGATACTATAATGCTTTGTTTCGGTGTGCATGGACCTAGTAGATTTTTTGTTTCTGTGTAAATAATCTGTTCAGATGATTCAATTTTAGTGCCAATCAATTAAAAATGCAATCCAGATAAGGCACAAATTTCCACATCAGACACAATGAATTGGAAACACAAATTTCAAAAAAAGAGAAGGTAAGCTATTACTGACTGTCTTACTCCACAGCTTACAACATACTCCACAAAATTATTGTATCTTTATTTAGTATATTTACATTAAAACCATAGTTGTTAATGTATTTTTTTCCTTTCTGCACATATTCAGCTAATTGTTCACCTTTGTATCACACATTCAGCCATCAAAGGGGATTCCAATGTACATTGCTCACTATGAAATATATTGAAGAGTTTCATGATTCCTTTTATGCAATCCCTGATAAAGAGAAGCAGGATGCATTCATAATTGAAATATATGCGAGCTAACATTCCTACGAAGGTGAATACAGGGTGCATGCTCAAACCTAAAGGCTTTGTCATCATCATCATCATTTAAGACTGATTATGCCTTTCAGCGTTCAGTCTGGAGCATAGTCCCCCTTATAAAATTCCTCCATGATCCCCTATTCAGTGCTAACATTGGTGCCTCTTCTGATGTTAAGCCTATTACTTCAAAATCATTCTTAACCGAATCCAGGTACCTTCTCCTTGGTCTGCCCCGACTCCTCCTACCCTCTACTGCTGAACCCATGAGTCTCTTGGGTAACCTTGCTTCTCCCATGCGTGTAACATGACCCCACCATCTAAGCCTGTTCGCCCTGACTGCTACATCTATAGAGTTCATTCCCAGTTTTTCTTTGATTTCCTCATTGTGGACACCCTCCTGCCATTGTTCCCATCTACTAGTAACTGCAATCATCCTAGCTACTTTCATATCCGTAACCTCAACCTTATTGATAAGGTAACCTGAATCCACATAGCTTTCACTCCCATACAACAAAGTTGGTCGAAAGATTGAATGGTGCACAGATAACTTAGTCTTGGTACTGACTTCCTTCTTGCAGAAGAGAGTAGATCATAGCTGAGCACCATTAGCTCTGCTACACCTCACTTCCAGTTCTTTCACTATGTTGCCATCCTGTGAGAATATGCATCCTAAGTACTTGAAACTGTCCACCTGTTCTAACTTTGTTCCTCCTATTTCCCACTGACATTACTTTCGTTTTGGAGATGCTAATCTTCATACCATAGTCCTTACATTTCTGATCTAGCTCTGAAATATTACTTTGCAAACTTTCAATCGAATCTGCCATCACAACTAAGTCATCCGCATATGCGAGACTGCTTATTTTGTGTTCACATATCTTAATCCCACCAAGCCAGTCTATTGTTTTCAACATATGATCCATAAATAATATGAACAACAGTGGAGACAGGTTGCAGCCTTGTCTTACCCCTGAAACTACTCTGAACCATAAACTCAATTTACCGTCAACTCTAACTGCTGCCTGACTATCCATGTCAAGACCTTTAATTGCTTGCAAAAGTTTGCCTCCTATTCCATAATCTCATAGAACAGACAATAACTTCCTCCTAGGAACCTGGTCATATGCCTTTTCTAGATCTATAAAGCGTAGATACAATTCCCTGTTCCACTCATAACACTTCTCCATTATTTGCCGTAAGCTAAAGATCTGGTCCTGACAACATCTAAGAGGCCTAAACCCACACTGATTTACATCCAATTGGTCCTCAACTAATACTCGCACTTTCCTTTCAACAATACCTGAGAAGATTTTACCCACAACGCTGATTAAAGAGATACCTATGTAGTTGTTACAATCTTTTCTGTTTCCATGTTTAAAGATTGGTGTGATTACTGCTTTTGTCCAGTCTGATGGGACCTGTACTGACTCCCAGGCCATTTCAATTATCCTGTGTAGCCATTTAAGACCTGACATTCCACTGTATTTGATGAGTTCCGACTTAATTTCATCCACCCCAGCTGCTTTATTGCACTGCAATCTATTGACCATTTTCTCCACTTCCTCAAATGTGATCCTATTTCCATCATCATTCATATCCCATTGTACATCGAAATCTGAAACATTACTCATCGTATTTTCACTTACATTGAGCAACTCTTCAAAATATTCCCTCCATCTGCCCAAGGAATTCACAGGATTCACCAGCAGTTTTCCTGACCTGTCCAAAATACTTGTCATTTCCTTCTTACCTCCCTTTCGAAGACTGCTAATTACACTCCAGAATGGTTTTCAAGCAGCTTGACCCAAAGTCTCCAACCTGTTTCCAAAGTCTTCCCAAGATTTCTTCTTGGACGCTGGAATTATCTGTTTGGCTTTGTTTCTTTCTTCAACATAACTTTCTCTGCCTACCCGAGTTCTAGTATGTAGCCATACATGGCTACACTCCATACAAATACTTTCAGAAGCGACTTTCTTACACTTAAATCTATACTCGATGTTAACAAATTTCTCTTCTTCAGAAACGCTTTCTTGCCATTGCCAGTCTACATTTTATATCCTCTCTACTTTGACCATCATCAGTTATTTTGCTCCCCAAATAGCAAAACTCCTTTACTACTTTAAGTGTCTCATTTCCTAATCTAATACCCTCAACATCACCCGACTTAATTCGACTACATTCCATTATCCTCGTTTTGCTTTTGTTGATGTTCATCTTATATCCTCCTTTCAAGACACTGTCCATTCTGTTCAACTGTTCTTCCAAGTCCTTTGCTGTCTCTGACAGAATTACAATGTCATTGGTGAACCTCAAAGTTTTTATTTTTTCTCCATGGACTTAAATACCTACTCCGAATTTTTCTTTTGTTTCCTTTACTGCTTGCTCAATATACAGATTGAATAACATTGGGGAGAACCTACAACCCTGTCTCAGTCCCTTCCCAACCACTGCTTCCCTTTCATGCCCCTCGACTCTTATAACTGCCATCTGGTTTCTGTACAAACCGTAAATAGCCTTTTTCTCCCTGTATTTTACCCCTGCCACCTTTAGAAGTTGAAAGAGAGTATTCCAGTCAACATTGTCAAAAGCTTTCTCTAAGTCTACAAATGCTAGAAATGTAGGTTTGCCTTTCCTTAATCTATTTTTTAAGACCAAACTATCAGTTTAATAAGTCACAGCTGCAAAATACTAACGCGAATTCTTTACAGACGAATGGAAAAACTTGTAGAAGCCAACCTTGGGGAAGATCAGTTTGGACTTATCATAGAAGCTAGACTAAGAAAAAGCAAAACTACATTTCTAGCATTTGTAGACTTGGAGAAAGCTTTTGACAATGTTGACTGGAATACTCTCTTTCAAATTCTGAAGGTGGCAGGGGTAAAATACAGGAAGCAAATGGCTATTTACAATTTGTACAGAAACCAGATGGCAGTTATAAGAGTCGAGGGATATGAAAGGGAAGCAGTGGTTGTGAAGGGAGTGAGACAGGGTTGTAGTCTACCCCAATGTTATTCAATCTGTATATTGAGCAAGCAGTAAAGGAAACTAAGAAAAATTTGGAGTAGGAATTAAAATCCATGGAGAAGAAATAAAAACGTTGCGTTCGCAGATGACATTGTAATTCTGTCAGAGACAGCAAAGGACCTGGAAGAGCAGTTGAATGGAATGGACAGTGTCTTGAAAGGAGGGTATAAGATGAACATCAACAAAAGCAAAATGAGGATAATGGAATGTAATCGAATTCAGTCGGACGATGCTGAGGGAATTAAATTAGGAAATGAGACACTTAAAGTAGTAAAGGAGTTTTGCTATTTTGGGAGCAAAATAACTGATGATGGTCAAAGTAGAGAGGATATAAAATGTAGACTGGCAATGGCAAGGAAAGCGTTTCTGAAGAAGAGAAATTTGTTAACATCAAGTATAGATTTAAGTGTAAGAAAGTCGCTTCTGAAAGTATTCGTATGGAGTGTAGCCATGTATGGAAGTGAAACATGGACGATAAATAGTTTGGACCAGAAGAGAATAGAAGCTTTCGAAATGTGGTGCTACAGAAAAATGTTGAAGATTAGATGGGTAGGTCACATAACTAATGAGCAGGTGTTTACTAGAATTGGGGAAAAGAGAAATTTGTGGCACAACTTGACTAGAAGAAGGGATTGGTTGGCAGGACATGTTCTGAGACATCAAGGGATCACCAATTTAGTAATGGAGGGCAGCGTGGATGGTAAATATCATAGAGTGAGACCAAGAGATGAATACACTAAGCAAATTCAGAAGGATGTAGGTTGCACTAGGTACTGGGAGATGAAGTAGCTTGCACTGGATAGAGTAGCATGGAGAGCTGCATCAAACCAGCCTCTGGACTGAAGACCACAACAACAACAACATTGTAATAGAGGCAACATTACTGTCTTTCTTTGTCATGTTCACTAAAGTTCAGTGAACTACTTACCTCTCCATGTATTCTGAATTATTCTCATCCCTGCTCCTCCACCTAGTTTTACAACAATGCATTAAATCCTATCCTTACTATTTAAAACATTCAACAAACCAAAGCAATAGATACAAAATCTATCTTTGAATATCACACATTTTTCAGTTAAAATTCCACTTAACATTACGTTCATATTCAAAGCAACCTTTTGCACATTTACATGCATAAATAATTGCATACATCTGGTACAGGCAATTTAACAACTGTTTGTTTACTGTAGAAAGGTTTACTTCTTTTACATGATCACATTTCATTTAAACATTACTTATATTGATCTCTACTAATGGCTGATGACTTACCTTATTGTTGTTGACAAAAATTTTACATTTGTCCTCAATAAGGGCATTAATATCATTTTCACAGTTGTCTAAATTTTCAAATAATTCTTGAAATTGTTGGTCAGTCTTGGAACTGAGGTCAGCATAGATCTGTTTAACACATGTTCATCATTTTTAGTAGAACTCCCAAACCTTTAAAATATGATTAAAGTTCCTTATTGTTACTTGTATGCCTTTTGTTGAGTTGTGGTCAGTGGTGCTCTAGTTGGTCTTTAAATATTTATTATGTTATCGTCATTTTACTGTGTACAAGTCCATCGATCTCAGAAATATTCATGGAGAACAGCTTTGATTTCAGTACAAGCATATAAGTTCAAGGAGCCTGCATTTGGTTCTACATCTACATAAATACTCTGCAAGCGACCATACAGTGCATGGCAAGGGGTATCCTGTACCTCTACTAGTCATTTCCTTTCCTGTTCCACTCACAAATAGAGCGAGGGAAAAAAATCTGCCTCCATATGTGCCCTAATTTCTTGTATCTTACCTTCGTGGTCCTTAGATGTGACATATGTTGGCGGCAGTAGAATCGTTCAGCACACAGTGTCAAATGCCAGTATTATAAATTTTCTCAATAGTGTTTCTCAAAAACAACATCACCTTCCCTCTAAAGATTTTTGAGCTCCTGAAGCATCTCCGTACAGCATCGCTGTACCACTTATGTGTTGTTTGAACCAACTGGTAAGAAATTCAGCTGCCCTCCTCTGAAATGCTGTGATGTCTTCCTTCAGTCCAACCTGGTATGTGAAACGTAACAGTCCAATTAGAACTAATAAAAATGCATAAATTTTAACCATAAACAGTAGTTTCTGACATAGAGGTGTATGGAAACACGTACTTGCAAAAAAGTTATGAAGGAAATAATTACGGAGTCTTAATTACACTAATGTGTATAAGTCTGTTAATTGATAGGAACATTTTATATGATAGGAAATTAGTAAATATAACAAGTGTATTGTTAACATTTAACAACTAAGTGTTTATACACTATATAAATAGTGTATAGACTAGAATTTGCTCATGTGTTTAATATATAAGCATCTAGGTAATCTCTAAAATGTGACATTTGTTTCGGGATGAGAGTTTTAATTGTTAATTAATGAAATAATAATTTTAAACAATGCTGAGGATTGTTCAGGATTGTTAAGAAAGTATAAGTACTAACTGCCATGTTGGCAGAGTCAGTCATTCTGGTTTTGAGAAAAGTTGTAATTGGTGTATGGAGCTGGGATGCAGTGTAAATCTGTAAACTAATCTTGTATTTTGTTTCAGAGTTAACCCACTTGTTGAAATAATAATCTATTTTTATGAGAGCAGGACAAAGGAGAATGTAACACCACGAAGTATACCTATGTGAAAACGCAACTTGGGACCCAACTGTAAGTACAAAAATTTATTTGTATCTTCACTTTTGGAAATTGTTTTTTGTCTACATTGTCATTATAGAGGATAACAGGGAGGTTAACAACATTAGTGAAGTTGACGATAACGGGGAGGTTAATGAAAACTTGGAAAACATCATAGATATTCCCGCTAATAATGTAGTTAATCAGGACAGTGAAATCGGAGAGGATAGTGACCACAGTAGTGTACGTTCACCCTTTCGTGGTTTTGAACCTAATGTATTGGCCTTGGATAGGTGAGTTCAACTGATGGAAAAACAAAAACGATCAGTGGATGAACAAAAACAGTCAATTGACGAGCATAGAATCACTCTTGATCAAAAGCTTGATTCGATGGAAAAAAAATTAGACAAACAAGGAACTCAAATTTGAGACACAAAAGAGAATTTAGAGAAGTGTTGGGAAAAAGTAGATGAGAATACCAAAATGTGTCGGCTATAGAAGGAGAAATTCTTACCTTAAAACAGGAAAACCAAAAATTCGAAGAGAGGCTACATTCCATGGAAAATTTTGAAAAAGTTGCTACTGTATTAGTGTTACAATTGAAAAAACTAAACAAAGATTTCATAAAGAAATTCACAGAAATGCATCAAAATATACAAAATTTCACAAAAATTGCAAATGATAATTTTGCGGAGTTAAAAGAAGACAAAGGCACTTGTTTAGGTGGAATTTTGAACTTTCAAACCGGGTAGTGGATGCATTAAAACTTTTTGTGAACAACAGTTAAGAACTTAGTGCATCTTAATAAACCACTTGATGATATGATCCAAATAGACTCCCTAAAATGTAGGTTACCGAATAGGGTAAAGTGGAGTCTTGTCTACAGACCTGATGATACAATTGAACAATTTCTTAGATATATAGACAAATTGGATTTAGCATGGGAGAGAAATGACAGATGTAATGACAGACCTGATGATAGCAGGAATAACAATAACACAGCTTTCAATGATAATTTCAATAGCAGATTCAGAAATAATGACAGAAGAAATGCAGAGATAAACAATAGGCAGAGACCTGAGAATAGGAATTTTGAACCAAGAAATAGGCAGTGGGGGCAAAAGCAAGGAAACAATAGTAACAATTTTGAAAACAGAAGAAATGGTCTGGTAAACTAAGGCCTGCCTCTTTGGGAGCCTGGGAAAATGGGGAAAATAGACATGAGAATTACAATCAGGCACACTGTAGTAATTTCAGAAGGGGAAGGGGCAGAAAAAATAGAACATACCAGAATTTTGTACCCAGAATACAACCCGACGTGAGTAGAATGAAGTTTGATAGGGAATTTTGGGACAATTTTTTATCTGAAAACAAACACACAAAAAAGTAAAAAATCTGAATTTGAATGAGAAGAAAACACTTTGACAAATTTCTTTAACAGTAGTAATAAAAACGACAGTAGTAATAAAAAAGATACTAATTGAAAGAAAATTACAACTCATAAAAAGCTCAACTAATGTCCACTGCTTTTTGCTAATACAAACACTGACAAGTGAGAAATTGGATAACTTATCACATTTGAAGCTAATGCTGTAAAATATTTTTTTATAGTTTATATTCATATTACTTTTGTGTGTGAATATCTGCATATTTTTACCTATATTTTTTCTATTCACAGAGAGGGGGTTGAAAAGGGTATATTTGAACATTTGTGTATGCTTTTACCTGGCATAGATTGGGGGTTGTTTTTATGTGAGACCATTTGAATTTGTTTTATCTAGATCTTAATCACCTGTTTTAGCATCATGGTATTTGTTCTTTGATTTTTGACAAAATGGTCCAAATGGCTCTGAGCACTATGGAACTTATCATCTGAGGTCATCAGTCCCCTAGAACTTAGAACTATTTAAACCCAACTAACATAAGGACAACACACACATCCATGCCCGAGGCAGGATTCGAACCTGCGACCGTAGTGGTCACGCGATTCCAAACTGAAGTGCCTAGAACCGCTCGGCCACATCAGCCAGCGATTTTTGACATACCATTGGAAATTTATTTGTTATGTATCTTACTTTACACAGTCAAGGTCATACTGTATACTTTAGCAAACTCTAGTGTGAGTACTTTAACCTAGTGAAATAACCAATAAGAGGAAAACTATTTTCATTTTTGTTATCACTGAACATTTCAACATTTTTTTGAATTCTTATGCCCATCATAAATTATGAATTAAATAGTGATTTGAGGAGTTGAAATAGTTGAGAATACATTATGTGCACTGTATTGTCAAGGCAAAATCTGGGGGTGGACATCCTCTCAGAAACATTTTTCAGTAGTTTTGTTGTGAAATTTTTATAGGTAAGGGATCTGTGGTACTTTCATAGATACAACATGTGGCATATGGTGCCTTACCCCAGCCAGTGACTCCATATTTATTTTCTGGAATCACTCCCCTTTTACTATCCTATCTAGTTAGTAAGAGCAGTTAGGATCCTTGTACTATCTTAGAGTATACAGTGTGCATTTTATAAGACTCAAGTATATATCTTGACCAGGCACTTAACTTAGAGTGTGAAAGAACAAAACAACACCAATTTCAATTATTTTTGGTAACCAGATATTTCAAAATGATATCCATTTTTTTATTTAGATTCATCGTATAGTTATTTGCAACTGAGTACTAGTAAAATATGAACAAAATAATTTAGTATATGGTTCTTTATGTGAAGGAACAGGGCTTATTACATGTAATTTTCAGTGTAAAAGCAGATGGTGTGAGTGACAGGCTCTGAGTTCAGCATTAACGCAACCAATGAAGGTGCGAAATTGAGCATGCCATCTGTTGTACATAATAATGGGTCATCTATTGCACGTCGTAATGAGAAAGACACTATCAACCAAAACCAAAACGTACAACAGTGCAAACACGAAAGTAATGTATTGTTTTTAACGGACAGTCACGGCAGAAAAATGACGAGACCATTCAAAGAAAACATGAAATACGACGCAACAGGTTTTGTGAAGCCAGGAGCAACAGCAAAAAACATTATTGGTGTTGATTTACAAGGCAAAATGTCGGGAAAAAATGACTATGTCGTGTGTATAGCGGGTGCAAATCATGTTGCGAAAAACGAAGCAAATAACTGTCTCACTGAACTACAAAAATTCCTGGAACGCAGTAAACAAAAAAATACGATAGTTGCAACGTTACCCCACAGATATGATCTAATGTATCACTCGTGTATAAACAAAGAAATTCGTAAAACTAACATTAAAATAAAGCAGATGTTTTCTTTGTTTGGAAAACGTAGCGTCCTTGATATAGGCAAATTGGACAGATGCCAGCATACCAAACACGGAATGCATCTAAATTATGAAGGAAATATCTTTGTATTTAAAATGATAAATGAAATCGTTGCGAACAGAGAGAGAGCGAACAGAAAATTTCCATGTACCGGTATGGGACCAGTCTCAGCAAAAGAAAACAAAGCATCCTCAAAAGCAGCAGAATCGTCAGTGGCGGAACCAACAGCTAAAAAAACATATTCAGCGGTAACTATTGCCCGTCCTACACGCAACTGAAAACAAACTCTGCGTTTTTTATGGTGAGTAACACGAGAGATGAGCATTCAAAGTTGCGTGAAGCATCTCTCTCGTGTGTCCAATATGAGTTCTCCACACCTCAAGCAATATTATCAACTAATGTACTGAAAAAAGCCACTCCTAGCAAACATCACGCAAATGCAGAGGTGGGAAAAAATCAAACTTTGTCTTTATTCCACCAAAATATATGTAGCCTCAAGAATAAAATAGTTGCTAATAAATTTAAAAGACGAGTGTGAAAGTGAGCCTGATATACTGTGTTTCTCAGAACATCATGTTATGAGTGGGATCCACATGCTTCAGATTGAGAACTAGTTTAGCTACTCATTACTGTAGATCTGTTATGGAAAAAGGTGGTGTTGCAATATTTATAAAATATAATATAATGTATAAATCCCTAGATTTAAGCAAATACTGTGATGAACAACATTTTGAGGTGTGTGACATTGAATTAACAGCAGACAGTGCAACTGTTATTGTTCTGGCTGTCTACAGGGCACCTGCTGGAAATCTAAATCAATTTCTAAGACAAACTGAATCACTTCTGGCCCACCTATGTAGCAAAACTAAATCTATCATTGTTACGGGTGACTTCAATGTGGAACTTTTATCAGAAAATAGAAACAAGACAGACTTTGAACACTTATGTACTGTTACAATTTAGTATCAGTGGTGGACACTCCAACTAGAGTAACTGCCAGCTCTAGCACTTCAATCTGGAATTTGTAGATAAGGATATTTGCAATAATTTAACCATGAAGAATATTATAAATGGTCACTCTGGTCATGAAAGGCAATTCCTCACTCTAAACCAAATGAATGTACAAAGAAAAGAATATTTCATTTGGAAAACATGTAGGATTATAAACAGACACACCACTGAAACCTTTAATCAGCAATTACGGCTTGTGGACTGCTCTCCTGTATGTGCTACAGTTGATGTTAATTCAAAATTTACTATATTTATCAATGAAGTTACAAGCCTTTTTGAAGAAGCATTTCCTAAAAAAATCGGCGAGAGAAAGCTTGTTCAAATCTGGAATTAAGCCTTGGATTACTAAAGGCATCAAAATGTCTTGTAAAACACGAAGAGAACTATATGCTGCAGCCAGGAGTTCAAATGATAACAGTAGGATTACACACAATAAAATCTACAATAAAGTTCTGAATAAGACCATTCAGGCGGCAAAGAACATATGCTTGAAGGCAGAAATTGACAACTCGAGCAATAAAGTAAAAACTATCTGGAAATTTGTAATGAAGGAAACGGGGAAAAATGTAGTTTGTAGTGAAAATATTTGTAGCGATCGTACAGTAATAACCTGTACTTCCGTGCATACCTATGTATATGTCTTTGCTATATTTAGGATCTTTGGGTCTGCTTCGCCTAGAGAGTTGTTAGTATTCGAGTGTTTACTTTTGCACTGTGACGTTAACCTGTGAACGTTATCTGAATAAATCGTTATTGTGCTGCAAGAAGATGGTTTATGGGACTCGATACCTACCAAAACTCTACATTGGTGACCCCAGACAATTTAATTCCGCGTAACGCGAGTTATTGCCACTCAGTTACGGAATTTTCGAACAAACTATGTTACCGACAATGCATCCGAACAATGGTACCGTGCCAACCGCCGGATTATCGGTTCCGCCTTCTGCGGACGTTTTAATTGACTTAGAATCAGATTTTCTTTCCACAGTGCTTCCGCATAATAGTGCTCTGAATGTATGTTTACCCACATGGAAATCTTTGATGCCTCGTTTGACCGTTAACCGTTACAGTGTTAACAGTGTTACAGACAGTGCTTTCGACTCAGGCATGTCACAATCGCCGTTCCACGGTTTTCCTGACTCCACGGCACTACATTTTTCGCCGTTTGAACCGAATTGTGATATATCGCTAAATGTTGCACAACAAGCTAAACGGACCAATTTGTGAGTACCACTGATCATGGACAGTGCATTACCTTCACTGGACTCAACGCCAAACCAGTTCTGTATGGCTCAGAAGGCTATTCAAAACCAAACTTTCCCGCCGCAACTGCCAACCACGGTTTCTGCCGTGCCTGCCGCTCCGCGTGTTCAGGGAACGATGCCGCCCACTAACATGACAACCACGATGGTTGCAAGTGCGCCGCACTCCGACGGTGACGTTTCAGTGTATTTTGTGCCTGCCTCGTGTACTTTTCATGGATCCCCACTGCCACCCGCAATTCCAGTTCAATCGGTCACTGCTGACGTTTCGGACTCCAACCTGACTACATGGGACATCGCCTCAATGGCCCTTCCTGCACCACAGCAACGTCTCAAGTGGCTCTACAACCAACCTTCATCGCACATCTCCATGCCGTTGAGTACAGGTTAGTCATTGCCCACCGCTAAAGTGGGTTCTGCCCCTGTTTCCTTGGCCCAGTTTATGGTACCCCCATCCTGCTGCCACACTGTACTATCCACCAGCTCACAAGCCTGACTTACTGCCATTTAATCAGGCTAACCCACGCATCTGGTTCGCCACTGTGGACAGTATTTTTCATATTCTCCGAATTAATGAGGATGACACAAAATTTGCTCTCCTCGTCAGTCACCTCCATAATTTCACGGAGTTATTTTCCGATATTATACTTGACCCACCTGCACATGACAAATATGTTGCACTTAAACAAGCTATTATCGAGCATGCTTCATGCTCCAAAACTGAATTGTATGCCAAGCAATTTATCACAAATCACCCGGAGACCAGTCTCTGTCCCAGTACTGGCGATACTTACAAGCTATGGTTCCCAAGGAAGCCCTGCCAGACGACTCCCTTTGGACTATTTGGTTGGATAAATTCCCTTTAACCTTGCAGTTAACGCTCTTGCCACAGAGACACCTTCCTCTAGATGCTAAGCTGCGCCTAGCAGATGAAGATTATACCCTATTCAGACCCCATCAACCAGTTGCTGGTTCCAACAGACTTTCATCATACAATCATTACACCTTCCTACATCCCCCGGTGACCATGCAGGACGTGACGCACTCTTCGCCAACTGAGGTTGGCAACTTCGCACACGCAACGACACAACCAGCTACGTGCACCAGCATTCAACCACACACCAAACCAACCGCACCCGGTACCATGTCATCCACCATGCAGAGAGATGACTACGTGGCTTCCACCAACAGCAACAGGGCTCTGTCATCAATGTGCTGGTACCATACAACATTCAGTGATAAAGCTGCGAAGTGCCGCGCGCCCTGCAATGCTTTAAAATTGGCGGACGGAGCAGTTTAGGCGCGCCACTCTGTCATAATGAATCTCTGCGCCTACAATCATGCTCTAATTTTTCGAGCCTTCCGACACCATCTGCGTACCCGTATGTATATGATCATATGTTACACTCTTCATTCTTAATCGATACGGGTGCAGAAATGAATATATTACCTGACTATATGATCCCTGCCACTGAGTCTGCTCCACCTGTTGAGCTTTTTGCAGCTAACCGCACACGCATTCCTGTCACTGGCACAGCTATCGTCCAGCTTGATTTCAATACTGGTACTACATTCCCATGGTCCTTCTGCGTAGCTTCAGTTCATGAACCCATCATTGGTATAGACTTCCACCATCACTACAATCTATCAGTGGACTTCGACGATTCTTCTTTACTCTCAAAATCAGGCATTCGCATTCCATTCTCGATGCGCACCACCAACACCTCATCCTCTATCATTGAGGAACGTTGCTGTTGTGCGGCACTCTCCGCCGATTTGGCTACAACCACATCTTCTCTCATCCACCGCCAACGTGAATCCTCAGCCCTCATCATTGACAACAGCACTCTTCAGCGCCATTTTTGTGAATTACAGGCTGAAATCGATTCCTGTGACCGCACAATTGCGTCTCTTACTCCACCCCGTAACGTTGTTTTGCCGCCGGACCGCTCCTTTTCTGGTCGCTGTGTTCAACACGATGCCAGGGCTACCAATGCCATGGACGCAGCGACCGTGGCTGACACCATGCCGACCCAACATGACGCCACGGTGCCAAGGGTGATTGAGCGGCGCCCGGTTGCTGCCCAGACCCCACCACACTGCCACAACACTGGGCATGCCTTACGCGTGCCCTCGTAACCTGTAGCTGTCACCACAATGCTTCCACCACTGACCTACGAGACACTGGTTGCAGTAACAACACCCATTCCGAGCTCTGCCGCCACACATGCCGCTGCCACCACCACATCCACACCGACGCCCTCGAGGCGCCACATACAGGTCAGTCCAGCGTCTTCCTGTGTTGCCCCGCTAGGACAGTCAGGTCGACAACTCCACACGTCAGTGTGAGCAGTAAGAACGGGTACTGTACATCATAGTCTCACAACACCGGGACCGCCGATCAGACACAAAGCCCACAGGCTTAATCCGGAAAAACTCCTGAGTGCACGTACCATCATATCCGACCTCTTAGACGCCAACATCATCAGATGCTCTGGTAGCAGTTGGTCGTCTCCTATTCATTTAGTAGATAAACCCGATGGCACGTATAGACTTTGCGGCGACTACCGCACTTTGAATTCCAGAACAATCATGGATAATTATCCGATGCGACATATTCAGGAATTCACATAGTGGTTACATGGCTCTCAGGTTTTCTCAGTGATAGACTCTAAAAAAGCGTACCATCAGATAACGATGGCACCAGACGATATTGAAAAGACGGCAATTATCACACCCATCGGGCTCTTTGAATACTTACGCCGCGCAAACCTGGCAGAGATTTATTGACGAGGTGTTACGACCTTTCCCTTTTGCGTATGCGTATTCAGATGACATTTTAATCTTCTCACCCTCTAACGAGGATCATCAAGCCCATCTACGTCCTGTCACAGATGCTTTGTCATTCGCAGGTGTTGAAATCAACCAGGACAAATCGCAACTTGCGCTTTCACAAGTAACTTTCCTCGAACACGTGGCTCCACCACTCCCTCACGTGGAGGTAATTACAAATGTCCCATGACCGAATGATTTTCAAGGGTTACAATGGTTCCTCGGCATGGTTAATTTTTATAGAAGACACAATCCCCATGCCGCGGCATTACAACTTCTGCTTACTGATGTGCTTCGTGGGAAGAATACTTCAGGCATGCACAAATTTCAATGGACAGATACATTGATGACAGCTTTCGACAAACTCAAAACAGCCGTTCAGACAGCAGTGACTTTTTCACATCCTATGCCAGACGCACAGCTTTCGTTTACGACAGATGAAAGTGACTCAGCAGTCGGCACCGTGTTCCACCAACATTTAGGTAGTTCTGTCAAAGGTTTTTGCCATGTCCACATTGACATCGTGGGACCCCTACCCCCTGCGGGCCCATTTAACTACTTATTCACAATGATAGACAGAGCGACCCGCTGGGTCAAGGCCACGCCCATCACAGACGCTTCCACCACAAAGATAGTCTGCACCTTCATCGAGTCGTGGATCTCACGTTTTGGCTGTCCCTCCTCTGTAACAATGGACCAGGGGCACCAGTTTGAAGCAAACCTCTTCGTGTTGCTCTGTCAACTGTGCGGTGTAGATAGACTCTGTACAACAGCTTACCACCCTCAGAGCAGTGGCCTGGTGAGGAGGTTCCACCGCACCTTAAAAGCAGCAATCATGTCACATGGTGGCCAATGGACAGATGCCCTTCTGTGGGTTTTACTGGGCTTACTAACCGCAGTCAAGGAGGATCTAAATGCTTCACTCGCAGAGGTGTTGTACGGGGAACCCCTCATCCTCCCCATCGAATACGTCGACGACTCACCTTCGTTGCCAACTGTTGACTTGCCCCCTTTATTGGAGCGAGTACGATCTGTTATCTCGAAACTTCGCGTGCCAGCTACAAGACGCACTCGGCGCCACGAGTTTTCGTCCATAGACAGTTGGCAACCTGCACACATGTCATGTTACGCGACGACACAATTTGCGGAGCTTTACAACCACCATATTCAGGGCCACACCAGGTAATCCGACGGGGTGTAAATACCATGGACATTGATATTAATCAAAAAACAGTTACTGTTTCGACACATCGTGTGAAACCAACCTGGACGCTCTCCGAACAATCGGATGAACCTGTCCCAGCACTGCCCCGCCCACTCCCCCTGTTGTTCACACTGACATGACCTATGATGATGCGTGTGACGAATATTCAGGTGATGATACTGCGTGTGACAATGATGATGCGTGCGACGATTATTCGGGAGGCCATACTGCGTGTGACGATGTCCCCCCCCCTCACCCTCCCTAGTGCACGATGCCGAATGACAATCGCGGGCTGGCCGCCTCTCCTCGCTCCCCCGCGCTACCTAGAGGATTATGACTGCAATTAGACAGTTTTTTTGTGTATATTTCTTGTACTTTCCTTTTCAGCATTACTTGACACTCAGTGACTGTGCATTGATTAGCACTAATTTTGACATTTTTCACTATGTACCGATGTGTACCTTTTGCTTTCTTAATGTACATGTATTTTTTTTTCTCTTGTTTGTTCTGTATGTCACTCTTCTGCATTCCTCTCACTCCGTGGTGGGGGGGGGGGGGCGCTCTGTAGCGATCGTACAGTAATAACCTGTACTTCTGTGCATACCTATGTATATGTCTTTGCTATATTTAGGATCTTTGTGTCTGCTTCACCTAGATAGTTGTTAGTATTTGAGTGTTTACTCTTGCACTGTGATGTTAACCCGCGAAAATTATCCAAATAAATCGTTATTGTGCTGTAAGAAGTTGGTTTATGGAACTCAATACCTACCAAAACTCTACATATCCAAATCACAAGTGAGGGTAATCTTGTTAGCTATCCAAAAACAGTGGCAGACACATTCAACAACAATTTTTTAACAGTAACAGAACAAATAGATTTACAAGGGTCCATGAAGCAAGCCATCAATTTTTTGAAAGCTAGAGTACCTGGTTCAGTACAACACATGAAGGTAAAACCAGTCACTGTTCAAGAAATTGAAAGAGTTATTAAATCCCTGAAAAGTAAAAACTCTGCTGGAATTAACACATTTCTAACAAATTATTAAAATACTGCTCCAGTCATGTAAGTAAAGTCCTTTGCAACATTTTTGATGTGTCACTTAAGCAAGGAATAGTTTCCTGAGAGGCTTAAGTATGCAGTTGTAAAAACGCTGTATAAGAAGGGGGATAAGACGGATACTGCTAACTATAGACCAATATCACTACAGAGAAGCTTTTCAAAGGTTTTAGAGAAACTAATGCATGCCAGGATTGTTAAGCATCTCAGTGAACACAATAGCTTCAGCAAAAGTCAGTTTGGATTTCAGAAAGGTTTGTCAACAGAAGATGCAATATTTGCATTTACTGGCAAACTCTTGGAATCTATCAACAAAAAACTGAAAGTGATTGGCATGTTTTATGACCTAACAAAAGCATTTGACTGTGTAAATCACCAAATTCTTTTACAAAAAGCTGCACATCTTGGTATAAGTGGTGCAGCAGGAAAATGGCTTGACTCGTATCTGTCAAACAGGAAACAAAAAGTTGTAGTAGATAGTCAAGATGGTGTTCCAGTATCTTCAGAATGGGGTACCATCACATGTGGAGTGGCGCAGGGCTCAGTTGTGGGCCTCCTACTTTTTATTATATTTACAAATGATCTCCCCTCTCTCTATGGAATATTGCAGATTCACCATTTTCGTGGATGACACTACACTACTTATTGATAATTCAGTAGACAAACTTGAGGTAACATCAAATAAGGTTTTAAATGAAATGGTGAACTGGTTCAACATTAATGGTCTTTCTTTAAATTACTGTAAAACAAACTACATTCAGTTCCACAAAACATCCAAAAATGAGGAAATAGTAATAAAAATAGGTGAGCAGACAATAACCAGGGAAGATTCCTCAAAATACCTAGGCTTTCATATTCATAGCAAACTGAATTGGTCATACCACATCGTGGATTTATCAAAAAGACTAAGTTCAGCAACATACGCATTGCTTCTTCTTATGGAAATATTGAAACCATGAAGTGAGCATATTATAGTTACTTTCATGCAATTATGGCATTTGGAATTATATTTTGGGGAAATCAGCCACTGGCTAAAAAAGTACTGTGTGTACAAAATAGAGCCATAAGGATCATGTGTGGAGTCCATCCTAGAGCCACCTGCAGGAATCTTTTTAAGAAGCTTGAAATATTTACGTCCACTGCGCAATATATATTCTCGTTGATGTGCTTCATAAGGAAAGAAAAATCCATCTTTAAGCTGAATAGTGCATATCACAGTCGCAATACTAGAAGGAAACATGATATCGACTATGAACAGCCAAATCTAAGTATGGTGCAGAAAGGAGTCCATTTCAGTGGCTGTAAGATTTTTAATGCCTCCCTTCAAGAATTAAGTGTTTGGTAGATGATGATCTCTTGTTTAAAAAAAACTTTAAGGCAGTTCCTATTGCAAGGATCATTTTATACAATAGAAGAGTTCCTGAACTACAGTGTTTAACATTTCTTGTATTGTAAATTGCAAATGTATGCCCAAATTTGTATTTATAATACCGAATATTTTTATTGTAAACATATATTTTGCAATATTTATTTCTCTGGAACACTTATTATTTTGGAATCTTTATCTATCTCTAAAATGTATTTTTTGTAGTGGGACCTAAGTTACTGTTTAATGTTTTTTGTTTTGTAATCTCTATCTATCTCTAAAATGTATTTTCTGTAGTGGGACCTAAGTTAATGTTTACTGTTTTTGTTTTGTTTTATGTATTACCATAAATTCTGGCCAAAAGCTTGTAAAAATTGGCCCATTCTGTATCCTGTGATACTGTCACAACATGGATCACCGGAACAAGAGATAAATAAATAAATAAATAAAATAATTATCATGAGGAATGGCTCACTTGTTGATATTTGTAATTATCATGAATCATGGTTCACCTACACTACTTTCTTTCTTTATCAATGTCCAAGAATGTTGTATGTAACTTTTTTTCTTTTTTTTTTATATATGTACCAGCACTCGAAACTGTGAAAACTCACTTATATGCATGTGTTCTTCAACTCTAACACTCCGAATTTTCTATTTCATTTCTTACTTCTCGTCAGAGTACAAAGCTATTCTTCCCCCTGTCCACATGCATATACCTATATTTCTGAGATCATTCTAATTTATCGAGTCAACATTTGTCGTTGTTGACTAAAGCCTATTTTATAGGAGAATCCGAGAAACAAGCTAGTATTTCTTTCTGCACTGTTGAAGATACTGATCTTACTTACATATATATATAATGCTCAACCATATAACTGTCATGATGTATGTGTCACTTATGAACCAAGATGGCGCCGAATGAAACATTCATGGAGGTAACATTGTTCTGTAACGATGTCTCAGTTTCCTTAAAATGTGATAGTGATGTGTGTAAAATCTGCGTAAAAAAGGTAAAGAGAGGTATCCTATGCATCGAGTTCAGGTCGTGGTATTACGATAAATGTGTTAAAGTGAGTCAAAAATATATAAAAGACTGGACATGCCGTCAGTGCGTTGAGAGTGTCACGAAAAACGAGGTAATGAACACGATAAAATCAAAACAAAAAATAATAAGTGTGCTTACAGATGATTTAATGACTATAAATACGAAATATGAAGATCCTCGGCAGAAATATCAAGAACTGGAAACGAAATACAAAGAGATAGAGCGAGATCATCGTCTAGCACAAGACAGTGTTGTTAACCGTAGTTCTGCGCAAAAAACGTGGTGTGTGCCGAAAAAAAAAAAAACAAATAAACAGACAGTGAGTACAGTTCCGGCGATACCGCTATCAAATAAATTCACAGCACTAGACGAAGATTGTGATAAGACAATGAACAATGATGAACAAAAATCAGTCAAGAAAACATCTAATACGAAAAATAAACCAGTGAACATCAAACGACGAGTTGTTGTACTCGGTGATAGCCACGCCAAGAAAATTGCCGAAAAATTAAATGAATACAGTACATTATTCACGGCAACAGGTATGACGAAACCCAGTGCACCTTTGACTGAGATAAGTAAGAGCAGCAACTCAATGAGCTATCTAAGAATAATGCCGTCATAATCATGGGTGGAAGTAATGATGTATACAGAAATGACGGTAAACATGTGACCCTGTGTTTAAAAACTACATTACTTGATCTGAAGTTTCCGAACATCATAGTTACTAGCTTGCCTCACAGATACGACCTGCAAGACAATTCCATCGTAAAATCTGTAGCTTGCAAAAGTAAACAGGCAGTTCTACAAAATATGCAAGTTCCAACAAAATGTAATATTTTTTGATCTTCCTGATGCAAGAGATTTGTTTACGAAACATTGACTACATTATAATAACGCTGGGAAGTCATACGTTGGCAACATGCTAGCGAAATTAATACAAAAAGATGACGTTGCAAGGAAACCAATTGCCATGCAACCAGTTTCGACCAAGGAAATGGAAAAACGGGAAAACAATTTCAAAATCACACACATACCGTAGTCACAGCCACAGCGCCAGCTCAAACAGGAACATCACGTCCAGAAGATGAGACGGTGCCAGAACCACCCTCAGAAGATACAGCAGAGATTGAAATTATCGTCAAGAGAACTGTACCTACTCATCATCCAGATGCTCACACACAGGGAAACTGATGAAAGGGGCCAATTCTTTTCGAATTTAGCCCAATACAACGAATCCAGAACAAACAGTCAACACTCAGATGGACGTTCCAATACTTTATAGTCAAATTACTTTTAAAGGCCCTCTACTTAAGAATATATGCAGTAGTAATTTCATTATGCCCTAAAACATCAGAGGTCTGTCTGAAGGAATGATCAGGAAGCTTTATGATATAGAAATTTTGCTAGAAAGTGAGAAACAATCTGTGAAAGTAATATGCCTTAATGAACATTGGCTAAAATCTGAAAATATCAGTCTCCTGAATAAACTTACAGGTTATAAACTGGCTACCAGCTTTTGTAGGACCAATGGGTATGGAGGCTCTTGCATACTAGTTCATTCCACGGTAGACTATGATATAAGACAGAATTTTAGCCATCTGAATGAAGAACATACATTTGAAAGATATTGTATAGAACTTAAAGAGTATAACATATTAATTATCAGCATATATCGCACTCCTGGGTACCATATAAGCTCTGTATTTTTAGATAAGTTTGATAAATTGCTACATAAATTAAAATGTGAGAAACTGTACAAGAAAGTGGTTATATGTGCTGACTTCAACATAGATGTAAGGGCTGATGACAAATTTTCCTCATACTTACAGAACCTGGTACCCACAAACGGGCTAAATCTCAATTTTGATCGGTATACAAGATTTACAGCAACCTCTGCAACATGTATTGACAATATTGTAAGTAGTTATAATTATTATGTAAAAGAAAAGTTTCTTCTAGATTTAGGAGTATCAGACCATAAAGCACTATTTGTATCACTACCAAAGCAAAATTCAGTCTGCACAACAAAAAGATGTAGGAATTTCAATCAAGAAAATGTGGAAGTATTTTGCAAAAAACTAAGCTAAACCAAGTGGACAGTCAGCAAACACACTTCCACAAGTGACAATTACAATAACTTTTTAACTGAATTCTTGGGTATATTCAATGAATGCTTCCCAGTAAGGACCAGGTCCCAAAAAAGTAGATCCTGGGTAACAAAAGGAATTAGAGTTTCTAGCGCTACTACGAGGAAACTGCATATGGAGGCAAAAGTAAATTTCTTAAGTATGAGAGCACATACAAAAAACATTCGACAAAATAGTTAAACTATCAAAATGTACTGCGAATAATAACTTCTTTTCAAATGCAAAAAACAAATCAAAAGCTGTCTGGTCTGTTATAAGAAGCGAAGTTGGCAGTGAGGCAGAGAGAATGCCCTTCTAAAATAGTGATAAATGGTAGAGCTGTTACAGAACCCAGTGCCATTTGTGACTCATTCAATGACTTTTTCATAAACTGTAACAAATTTGGTCACTGTTCACCACCAAAAACAAAGCCCAATATGACAGACAGCAATTGCCAATGTTTTAAGTTTTCTCATGTTTCCATCTCAGATGTCAAAAATTCGAAATCTGCGGAGTGGGATGAGGTCCCCACTGAAATAATAAAAATAGTCTGTCACAGTATTGCATATCCACTCTCTTTCATAATCAACCAATCTTTTTATGAAGGATGTTTCCCAGATCGATTAAAATTTGCAGAAGTTCGGCCCATACATAAAAAAGGCAAACAAGATGAATTGGGCTACTATAGGCCAATCTCACTGTTACCAATTTTCTCAAAATATTTGGAAGAGCTGCATGTGATCAGATCGAAAATCACAATTCATCTAACAGCATTAACTTAGGCAATCAATATGGTTTCAGAAAAGGCAGCAGCACAATCCATGCAATAATTGAATTAGTCACAAAAGTCAGCAGTTGACTTGATGATAGAATGTGTGTGTCAGGCATCTTTTGTGACCTGTCCAAAGCCTTCGACACAGTAAATCATGACCTGCTTCTCCAAAAATTGGCACACTATGGTTTTCAAGACAAATCTCTTAGTTGGATGTCATCATACCTGGCAAACAGATAACAAAGAGTACGTATTAACATCAATGGCAAGAAATTTCTCTCTGGCTGGAAACACACTCAATTAGATGTTCCACAAGTTTCAATATTAGGGCCACTCCTTTTTCTGTATTATATTAATGATACGTCATGTCAGGTCCAGTCTGATACTATCCTCTATGCAGATGACTCAACAGCTGTAGTCTGTTGTAAAAATGAGGTAGACCTAATTCATGATATTGAACAAACACTTGGGGAAGTGGAGGCATGGGTCAAAAACAATAACTTGACACTAAATTTTACAAAAACAGAAATTGTTCATTTCACCACAAAATAATCTGCTAAGTCTATAAGTGAAATAAGATATATTGACAAAAAATTAGAAACTGCAGACTGTGTCAAATTCCTTGGCGTATTAGTCAATAAAAACCTGTTATGGAGTCACCATGTGGACAACATACTGGGCAGACTGAATAGCCTTGTATATATTATGAATATCTTGTATAGTATTACTGATTTAGCTGTAAGAAAAACTGTATATAATGCATATTTTGTTCCAGTCATTAGGTATAGTATAATTTTCTGATGGTCTGAAAAAACAAATTTACTTAGAGCTTTTAGACTACAAAACAAATGCAACATTGTAAACCTTTATTTATAAAACTAGATCTAATTAGCTCTCACTTTCATTAAAAGAAACCCACAACTTTTTGAGGGCAACTTCTTCTTGCATCAATATGATACTAGATATAGAACGAGCTACATGTTACCTACCCACCGTTTAAAATCATATGGAAAAACCCCATACTATATGGGCATGAAATTTGTAAATAAAATATGGAAAGATATGGATGAACCAAATGTAAAAGGTACCAAAAGAGACCTGTAAAAATATCTGAAATATAAATGTTACTATAGTGTAGAAGATTTCGTGAATGGCAACAATGCATTATAATTGTAATTAAAATACCTCTTTGAAGATGGTACACCATATATGTTATTAGTTTATTGTCTATTTTTAGTATTATTATAAGCAGTGTAAAACTGACAAGTCACCTATGTAATAATCTTTGATTGTATAAGGTATGTTATGTGATAATAAAAATTGAATTGAATTACCAATGTATAATGTTCAACCATATAATTGTTATGATGTACAAAATATTTATGATTCATTTAGTGTGTATTCACACCCATGTGGTGAACACGTACCTGTATATAAGACCCAACTACATAGTTGTGGGTGCTGTTTCAATTACTTATAAAACGCAACCAATGTGATGTATTATGTAACTGCACTCTTATGTATCATGTTTGAATGATTGCAAAGGTGGGAAAGTGGCATTGGAAGTGCCTTGACAAATGAAAAATAGTAAGACTGGTCATTGGTCAGACACTTCACCCTAACAGCAGTCTGCGTACAGCAAACTTCAAGATTCAATATGAAGCATTCTGCGAACTGCAAACATCAAAACTAATTACATTTATGTACAGTACAGAGATTAATACATTTACACTTGAGAATTTTGTACTAGTTTGAAACTCTTAAGTTGCATGTTTGCTCATACAGTTCAGAAAAAACATGTTCTTCCCTTGCACTATTGAGTATTAATTATTGCACAATGCTTCATAACTAATTTACATTTTTAATCAAACATAGGATTTATCTCATACCATAAATAAAATGTTTGTTCCTCCAGTTTATTGTAAAATGAGGACTTTTACGTAGATCTATCAGAAAAGGTTTTGTTTGACTTTCAGTTGCACACATTCTTTGGGGGTTGTTGAAACATAACAGTCCAATTAAAACTAATAAAAATGCATGAATTTTAACCATAAACAGTAGTTTCTGACATAGAGGTGTATGGAAATATGTACTTGTGAAAAAGTTATGAAGGAAATAATTACGAAATCTTAATTACACTAATGTGTAGAAGTCTGTTAATTGGTAGGAACATTTTATATGATAGGAATCTTCTGTAATTAGTAAATATAACAAGTGTATTGTTAACATTTAAAACCTAAGTGTTTATGCACTAAATAAATAGTATATAGTCTAGAATTTGTTCATGTGTTAAATATATAAGAATCTAGGTAATTTTCAAAATGTGACATTTGTTTAGGGATGAGAGTTTTAATTGTTAATTAATGAAATATTAATTTTAAACAATGCCGAGGATTGTACGGGATTGTTAAGAAGGTATAAATACTAACTGCCATGTTGGCAGAGTCAGTCTGGTTTTGGATTTTAGACAGAAAGCATGTAGCTTGTTGTGCATGATTTATTTCATTATTGTAAGTATATTACAATTTTTTTCAGATTTGTCAAGATGCTTTTAATTAATTTGAGATTATAATAAATGTTCAGTGGAAACAAAAAACACAATTAATTATTTAAAAAATAACTTTATAGTTACATTTTTTTACAGTTACTGTTTCAAGACTTATGCTGCGACAGATTGCCACATACAATGAGTAAAACAACCCCCTTATTATTACGAGTAGTTAGAGAAATGTTATATGTGGATCCCAAACACTTGAGCAATACTCAAGGATAGGTCGCACCAGTGTCCTATATGCTGTCTCCTTTACAGCTGAACCTTTCTTTTCTAAAATTCTCCCAATAAACTGAAGTCAACTATTTACCTTCCCTATCACAGTTTTCACAAGTTCGTTCCATCTCATACTGCTTTGCTACATAACATTCATATATTTAAATGAATTTACTCTGTCAAGCATGACACTAGTAATACTGTATCTGAACATTATAGGTTTGATCTTCCTACTCATCTGCTTTAACTTGCATTTTTTGACATTTAGTGCAAGCTGCCCTTCATCACACCAACTGGAAATTTTGTCTAAGTCATCCTGTATATTCCTACAGTTATTTAACTTTGATATCTTACCATACACCACAGCATCATCAGCAAACAACTGCAGATTGCTGCCTACCCTGTCTTCCAAATCATTTATGTATATAAAGAACAACAGTGGTCATATCACACTTCGCTGCAGCTCTCCTGACAATACCCTTGTCTCTAAAGAACACTTGCTGTTGAGGACAACATGCTGGGTTCTATTATTTAAGAAGTCTTTGAGCCATTCACATATCTGTGAACTTATTCCATATGCTCATACCTTTGTTAACAGCCTGCAATGGGGCACCATGTCAAGTGCTTACTGAAATCTACAAATATGGAATATGCCTGCTGCCCTTCATCCACAGTTCACAATATATCATGTGAGGAAAGGCCAAATTGAGTTTTGCACAACTGATGCTTTTTAAAACTATGTTGACTTATGGACATAAGCTTCTCAGTCTCAATAAAATTCATTACATTGGAACTTCATGTCAGTAAATGGTACTAGGGAGATATTACTCATGTAGCTGTATTGCAGCAAAACTTGAAATGAGTGGGCTTGTTCATCTTTCTAATATTTCACTAAGAACTGATGCTCCTATTTATTGTTTACCAGTAAGTTTGAGTAATTATTTTTGTTTTGGTGGCTTTCTAGATTACATTTATCTGGGGTCACTGGTTTCAGAGGCTGTTAAGATGGTCATTGGGTTACCAAGCTGGAGATGACATATGTTGCAGTATTAGTACCTTTGGGATCAGTTTTCTCTTTGTAACCAATCAGTGGCTGTTATTTCCATTTCATGTTTAAGAGCCTCAAGACAGTTCTGAATTGAAGTCCAGCTAATGTGTTTAAATTGATTAAAGCAGCTCACTTGCTGCATTTGGTTGTTGCATCTCCATATGAGGTTATACTTCAGTGTACATGAAGCTGACAAGGGTCACATTTCTGAGTATATGAATAACCTTAAATGTTGCAGAATGATAATTGGCGAGCAGATTATTTGTCCTAGCTAGGTTTGGTTCTAGCCCCCGACTTTGGTATAGAAATTAGAAGTTGTATAAGTATCATTCAAGGCATGAAACCAGTTGTCCACTCAAATGTTGCTCATGGGGACAAGCGAGGGTTATATTGCTACCAAAATCATCTAAATCTGAACCAGGTTTTTTCCCCATTTTCTATTTTCTTTACCAAACAATTTTTCAGTGAATCTTGTTTATTATTCACAACCTGCTAACCAGTTTTAATGCTGTTGAAGTCACTATTATATTCACACACAACAAGCATTGTTATCAAATTCATTCAGATTCAATTTTATGTACTTTCTAAACCTGTCAATCATTTATTTTATATATCTATCTTTTCTTATGATCTTTTTCACTTATCAAATAATTCTGCATTTTCTTGCCACCTATTTTGTTAATAATCTTATAAACACTTGATAGCATAAACAATTTTATCTTTTTTTTGTCCTGATGTTGGTTGATGCTGCCATCAATAATTGTCATCCACTTTTTGTATTTTGTGTGTAAGCAGTGTTGTCATCCAGGCTCTTGCTGTTCCTCAATGATTACTACAGTGTCAAAGATGAGGTCAATCTCATACTCTCGTTGGATGAAGTGCTTCCAAAGATGGGAGCAGCTTCTTGCACTGTGTCATCTGTACAGATTTGTTTTTAAACAGGTCTAATCTCTTGTTACCCTGTTTACTGTTGTTACAAATATGTCCATTGTTCTAATGTCTTTTGTTGCTACTGTTCAATGGAATATCTAAACTGTTCACTGTCACTGTTCATATGTTTCAAACATCTATTATTCTTTACGACACTGTTGACTTTTTCAAATTCCTTCACTCTCACTTCAAGACTTTGTGATTCTGTTTTCACTGTGCTTCTCCTGCAGTGTGGCCCAGAATAATGGGGCACTGAGTGGAAGGTTACCTACCTGTGAATTATATTTAGCTTTCAGTGCCTCATGAAAGAAAATTTGTGGGATTGCTACGAAACTGTCTGTTTGGGAAATACTCCAATAATCAGCACCATATAACTTCTGAGTAATCGACTTGTTCCACATTTATTTCTCACTGCTGACCCTATATAATTATATAGTTAGTGGATGTAGTAGATTTCCAGATGACTGATGTTAATTAATTGAAATATATGTAGTTGACACTGAGCCATTAGCTCAATATAAATGGACAGTAGCCTTGCAGTATTGTATAATTGATGAACAGGCATCAACTGAAATTTGATCACAGGGATTTACAGGCTTATGACACAAAATTACTCTTACTTCTATACACAGATGTTGAGGACATAAAAATTTTGTGGTGGAGTTGGCCTTATACAGACTGGTGTATGAACTTTTTACTATTTTGAAAATTACTTAATGGTTTCAAAAGCTGATAGGTTAGTTTTAATAATTTGGCTGAGTTGTATTTTTTTACAACAATTCAGTTGACAAAATACATAGTTAATACAGAAGAAATCATAGAAATATTTATTGTGTCTACACTATGAATTTTATTATTACAAGTACTGCAGTCATATTTACAGTTATACTAATTAGTGACAGTTTCTCCAAATTCTTAATTAATGTCTTTATTAATTAGTGAATGGTGTCATTTGGTCCAGAAAAATTAGAGCAACAAGAGTATAGCAGCAAACTGGGAATCTAATATAGATGCAACAGAAAGGCAACTGTAGTTTTGGAAGTTTATGGACGTTGACTGCAATTGTCTCTTAAGTTAATTACTTTTAGGAAAGCTGAAATAGTTCATTACCAAGAGTGCATGTATAAAAAACTTCACAACATAAAATTCACTTCAAACGTGATCAAGATGGCGGCTGGTGTTGATATGCATAGTGTTCATGCGAAAAAAAGTGAAAATTACACTGATAAAAACAGCGTGTGCACGAATTGTAGTGATGAAATCAGAAAGTTAAATGATCATGTAAGTAGTCTGCAACTAACCATTAATACTCTGATGAGCGAACTAAAAAAACTTACGTCCGGAAAGTGTGAACCTACATCAAACTTGCCTCACAGTAACCACGAAATTCCAGGCAAATGAAAAAGAAAAGTGCCTCATTCTCAATGAAGCTTTTTGTAAGAGCCTAATATCGCATTTACAAGCAGGTTCAGTGTGCAATCAACCATGCAATATAAGAAACATTGTGCATGTGATAAAACTAACTTCCGAGCTGAATATGAAACTACAAATACGCGGAGTGATACATCCAAAAGAATGCCTAACAACTCAACTACTGTTATGGAAGGAAATGAAACTAAAAGACCTTTACACTTGCGAGACCCAAATATCAAGTATTTGTCCAGCGCTGATGCTAAATTGTTTGGCCATAATAACGGTGAGCCTTCTAAACATGCTGAGAAACCTGAACGAAGAAAAGTAGTTTTGATGGCAGACAGTCATGGTCGTGGATTTGCTCACCTTCTGAATGGTCAGTCCAGTTTACAAACAATCGCTTACATAAAGCCTGGTGCTTCTATGTCGGAAGTTTGCAATCAAGTATGATCCACAGACGTAGCTGAATAATCCTCTGAAGACTTTGTTGTGCTAATTGGTGGGTCAAATGACGTATACAAAAACGAAACCCACAAAGCAAAACAAGAACTAAAAAGGTACTTAGGACAGTTGACACACACAAATGTTTCAGTGCTGAACATTCCACATCGGCATGACTTACCGTCTTGTTCATGCGTAAATAAAGATACAATCAATGCCAACCAACAAATTTCATTACTTTGCAAACATTTCAGAAATGTAGAACTCGTAAATTTTAACAATATTGGGTGCAGATTCCACACATTACATGGACTGCACGTTAACAACATGGGGGAAAAACTGCTCGTTGGAAAAATTGAAGAAATTATCATCAAGAGGCATCAAATACTCAAAAGCAAAATCATCCTGGATTGGCCCCCCAAATATTTGAAGGAAACAACGCCAGCAAGACCTCACTCACCAACATCAACAACAAAAGAAGGAACTAGGTGCCTCCAGTATTCAGGCACAGCAACAACAATGAATGCAGTAACAGCTCTACCAATTGCAGACCCAGCTCTAACACCAGCAGCAATATTATCAACAGTAGGAGCAGCAGCTGAACAACTACCAGGGGAGCCAGACACAGAAGAAAATTCTGCTGCAGATGATAATAGAAGAATAGGTGCAGTCGGGAAAAGAAAAGCAGTACTTCCAGCACACCTGAATGATTTTTTATTGACAAGGTAAAGGTAAGTGATCAATTAAATATGCCAAAGTCTAACAATATGCCAAAGCCTAACAAATCCTTTAATTTCATGCTGATTCATCAAAACGTCCAATCATTGCTAAACAAATTAAGTGAAGTAGAAATTTTATGTACTGATGAGCTAAAAATCGTTTATGTGATGTGTATAACTGGACACTGGCTGCCTAAAGATGCAATGGCAGTCACAAAACTTCCGGGCTTCAATCTTTCATCATCATTTTCTAGAATTACATCCAGTCATGGAGGGTCATGTATATTTGTTAAAAGTGGCATTGATTATTGTAACATAAAACCCATTGAACTCTTAGCCGAAGAGAAAATTTTTGAAGTATCTGCAGTTGAACTCTCTGCATTAAAATTAATGATCATCTGTGTATATAGGAGCCCTGGTGGGAACTTAAATGTCATCAACTAGAAGCAGCTTTAAATACTATAAAAAACTTCAACAAAACAGTGATCATATGTGGAGATTTTAATACTGATTTTCAAGAAATCTCAAAAGACCAGCAAAGCTTGATGACCCTACTGGAAACATATAACATAAAAGCCACCATGGACTCTCCTACAAGAGTTACACCAACAACTAGCTCAACAATTGATCAGATATTAATAAACACAAATGTAAATCACAATATCTGTGCCGGAAATCTTAATACTGGCTTCAGTGATCACTATGCACAGTTTATTGCTTGGCACATCCCAAGTGATACAACTGAGAATGAGGAACTTGTAAAAGTAGCAAGGAAATTCACTATCAAACAAATAAACCTTTTTGTACAGAGACTAAGTGAAGAAACTTGGTATGAAGTGTATACTTGTGAAAATACTAACGAAAAGTTTGAAAAGGAAATCTTCATGTCATACTTTGAAGCTGCATTTCCATTAAAACAGCAAAAATGTCAACCTAACTTCAAAAAGAACAAATGGATTACAACAGGTATTAGAATATCTTGTGCAGAGAAAAGAAGATTACATGATATAGCAAAGACACAGAACATGCCTCATGAATTTCATTTGTACCTGAAGAATTACAAGAGGATCCTCAAAAATGTTGTAAGAAAAGCTAAAACAATGGCAAATGACAAATACATTGAAAATTCAAAAAACAAATCTAAAGCTATATGGGAAGTTATAAAAAATCAAACAACAAGTGAAACTAAACAATATAAAAATATGAATTTATGTTGTGAAGGACAAATGATTTCTTGCCCAACAGAAATTGCAGGGACCTTCAACAAATATTTTGCAAACATAAGTGAACAGTTGGTGAGTGGACTGCAGAAGCTTGGCCAATTAGGAATTAGAGGTATATCCAATGAGTGGCTCAAGACATACCTATGTGACCGCAAACAGGTGGTTGAAGTGCAATATACTTAGGGTTGCCATACGCCACAGATTTCATGGACAGTCCGAGATTTTAGCGTAAATGAAAACATCAGGGCCGAAAAGGCAAATGTCCGCGATATTTGCTGGATTTGAAGTCAACTTCCGGTAATTTCAAAAATTGCTGTCAAAGAAGCATCACTATGTTATCTCTTACCTTCACATTATATAAAATCCAAACAGAACAGAACAGCTTTCGAGATATGGAAACATTGGGCAGTCGGGCTAAGGCGTACGGTACATCCTCTTCGATTTGCGAGATTGCGAGTTGTCGATACAGTGGGCGGTCAGTCATCTCTGGCTATGAAGAGTATTATCCTCTTTGATTAGCTTGTTGAATTTTCACATGGTTTGTTGTGCTTGCAATTTTGTTGTGTTATATTGTATTAAATAGTTGTTATTATTTGCCTGGTGATTTAATAATGTACGCTAGACAGAAGTTTAAGTACAGGGAGGAATATACTGAACAGTTTCCAAGTATAAAGCAAGGAAGAACTGAATATGAAGCTTTCTGCAAAATTTGTGGGTGAGTAACATTACGATTATACACAGACCCATTGAAATCGTTGTTTTCCTAGAAAAGTTATTCTATTATACGTTTTTCCTCTTCACAGTTCCTACATTTCAATAGGTAATGGAGGTAGACGTGATATTAACAACCACGTGCAATCGAAAAAGCATAAGACGGCAGTGGGTTCATCATCTTCCAAAAAGCTCACCAGCTTTTTCAAAACACAGACAGATGGTAATAAAGTAGCTGCAGCAGAAGCTGCATTTGCATTTCACTGTGTCAAGCACCATCATTCATACAACTCAAGTTCTTGCACATCAAAAATTATCTCTCACGTTTTTAGTGACTCGAAAGTTGCAGTAAACTTCTCCAGCGGCAAAACTAAAACAGAAGTCATCGTTAATAAAGTGATATCACCGTTCATTGAAGACAGAACAAGGAACAGTCTATCAAAGGCCAATTATGTTAGTATTAGCACTGATGCTAGCAACCACAAGTATCTGGAAATATTTCCTGTTCTTGTGCAGTATTTTGATTATGATGAAGGAGTCCAAAGTAGATTGTTAAATTTAAATGAGTGTGACAGTGAGGATTCTAGTACAATAACTGAGTGTGTATACAGTGCCATTTTACAACATGGGCTTAGTGATAAGGTATCTGCTTTTGGTGGAGATAACACAAATACTAACTTTGGGGGTGTTGCGAGAAAAGGAGAAAACAATGTGTACAAGAAACTTCAGAAGAAACTGAATAGGGAAATTTTAGGAGTAGGTTGTCCAGGTCATATTTTGCATAATGCAATTCATACTGGTGCAGATGTCCTCTCTTATGATATTGAGAGCATTATCATAAAGGTTTTTAATTATTTCTCCATATACAGGGTGTCCCAGCTATCTTTTCCACCCAAAATATCTCTGGAACAATAACAGCTATTGGAAAACGATTTTCACCGGTATCAATGTAGGGCTGGCGCCCATGAATGTACATATTTGGAAACATTCTAAAACGGAAGCATATGCGTTTCTTAACACAAACTTATGTTTTTTTAAATGGACCTCCTATGTTTTTTCTTCAGCAATCCATAGCATGACAAAGCACATACACAATGGCATTGATTGCATCGCAATATTCCCATTACATCCCAAGATATTGAGACGCAAAGTTGACGCTTGAAACACCCGACATGCGCTGCTAGCGCACGTCCTGAGGCTCAGGCGCGAACCCCATGCTGTCCGTAATCGCGATGTGATTGACGTGTGTAATCACACCTCCATACTTATTAAGAGGTCCGAAACGAAATATACGGTCTGCTGCCATCAACTCTCATAAGCACATAATGGTTTCCCTCTTGCACGTTTTACGTATCTATGTACACAATATGAACCAGTACCGATCGGTGTACACCCGTCAGGTTGTCTTATTTATCCTGCACACCCAAAATAAGGTTTATCTAATGTGTTATATGACCCATTGTGCCTGTCACGCAGGGCCGGGCTCTACCTAGTCAAGTGTCCAACGTAGTTCCCACTACTGCCACAGTTACCACTTCGCCTTGTTTATGATTTGCGACCCATGCAAACACCTGTACTCCACCACCCTCCGAGCATCCCATTTGTTGTTGCTTTGGCATGCAGTATACTGCTTGCCAGTGTAGTCAGAGTAATCTAGTGATGGCACGGAGGTAGTACACATTGTGAATAAATGTTTTGTTGTGGAACTTATACTGTACAGTATAATGTACACACATGAAGATATGGTAGAAATGCTGCTGATCTATGGAGAATGTACATTGACGAGAAATACGTTATGAGATTGCTTGTTTGTTGATAGTACTGTTAGCTAACATTATGATTATTAAGTTAATATGTCTGTTTTCTGCCCTACTCTACATACCTGTACTGTACCCTGTTGTAGGTGGACAAAATGCTGTTCAGGCAGAACGACTGTACAGAAGACGATTCCCTAACAAGCCATCGCCTTCGTGCTGGATGTTTGGTCATCTCACATATCATCTACGTGAAACGGGAAGCTTAAATCCAAGACCTCGACATCATCCTAGAACACGCACAGATGATCGTGCTGAAGTTGCTGTGCTCGCTACCATAGCTGTGAATCCTCAAATCAGCACACGTCAAATTGAACGTGAAGTTGGTGTGTTGAAATCAAGTGCACAGCGTATTCTTAAACGTCATAAATTTCATTCTTACCATGTTCATTTACACCAAAATCTTCATGGAAATGACTTCCGCAATAGGGTAACATTTTGTCGGTGGGCTCAGCAAAAACACCTGACTAATCCAAATTTTTTTGCAGATGTTACCTTTACTGACGAGGCATCATTCTCCAACAAAGGAATTGTCAATATGAGGAATATGCATTATTGGTCCGCAGACAATCCAAAATGGCTCCGTCAGATAGAGCATCAACTTCCGTGGAAAGTTAATGTTTGGTGTGGGATTATTGGAGATACCATTATCGTACCTTTCATTATACATGGAATCCAAAATGGCAGACAATACTCCAGATTTATACGACACAATCTTCCTGTTCTCTTGGAAACCTTACCTCTGAACCGGAGAATGGTCACGTGGTATCAGCATGGCGGATGCCCTGCACATAACGCCTTACGAGCACGACGACTTCTGAACCGTAAGTTCCCTGGTAGGTGGATTGGATGAGGTGGCCCAGTTAGGTGGCCTGCCTGATCTCCAGACCTTACACCGCTGGATTATTTTCTTTGGGGAGCAGTGAAGGATGCTGTTAACCAACATGAACCAACAACACCAGAGGACATGAAGCAACGCATTAATGATGCTTGTACAGCCATCAAAGAGGAAACAGTAGTACGAAGTAGGGCATCCTTCATCTGCAGAGTGACCCTATGTATGGAAGCCAATGGGCATCACTTTGAGCATGAGATGTGAACGCTATGTTTAGTATGTAGTGCTTATATCACAGTGGAAGTTTCTGCAAAGAGCCATTTTACCCAGTGATGTTAAGAAACATTTGTTTGCAACAATTTGTCATTTAACGCATTAGATAAACACAACATTGATAATTATGTGATAATAAAACTAATTGGTTAAACATGGTTACATTCATCTTCTATGTCTGACCTGAACTTCCCAAATCAAAACATTTTTACCTAAACAACAGTAAAACTTTTAGTCCACTTGCTCATTTCACTAAAACCATCAACATGAATTTTACTATTATGAGTGAATGATTAACTGTCACTTGCGCTAGATCTACAGTAAAGTTTTAACATTGAACGGTATTACCTTTTTAGTAACGGATTAATGATAAGCGAACTTAACTTTGTGACTAACGTTGCAGTACACAGATATGTTACATAACCGCACCACCCCTAGCCTATGGGATAAATACCTGCTGGAAAGTACAACATTAATGCAGGATGGCAGCAGATCGTATTATTCGTTTTGGACCTCTTGATAAGTATGGAAGTGTGATTATGCATGTCAATCACATCGCAATTACGGGCAGCATGAGGTTCACGCCTGAGCCTCAGGACGTGCGCTAGCAGCGCATGTCGGGTGTTTCAAGCATCAACTTCGCGTCTGAATATCTCGGGATGTAATGGGAATATTGCGATGCAATCAATGCCATTGTGTATGTGCTTTGTCATGCTATGGATTGCTGAATAGAAAATATAGGAGGTCTATTTAAAAAAAACATAAGTTTGTGTTAAAAAACACATATGCTTTCGTTTTAGAATATTTCCAAATATGTACATTCATGGGCCCCAGCCCTACATTGATACCGGTGAAAGTTGTTTTCCAATAGCTGTTATTGTTCCAGAGATATTTTGGGTAGACAAGATAGCTGGGACACTCTGTATACTGTTCGTGTAGCATCACTAAAAGAATTTTCAGAATTTGTTGATGTGACACGTAAGGACCTGCTTAGACATGTAACTACCAGGTGGCTCACCATGTTTCCTGCTATAGAGAGGTTCATCCACATGTTTAAGGCACTTAAGTCTTACTTTCTTTCACTTGATACATGGCCTTCCCTTCTCAAGAAATTCTTTTCTGATTCTGTTGGTGAAATGTATCTGCTCTTCTTGTATGTACAAATGAATCCTTTCCAGAGGGCAGTTAGCAGCATTGAGAGGGAAGACATATCAGTGAATGAGGTAAGACTGGAGCTAGAAAATATACTGCAAATTTTAGGAGAGAGAAAACAGTGTGTTTTCGTTACGTCTAAAGAAAGAATTAATGTCTGACCTCACACAATATCAGCAGTCTACATTTCTAGGGGAAGTCTCTCTTTTCTATCAAACTGTTATTGATTACTTGATAAAATGGAGTAAGCCCTTGTCTGATATTAAACATTTTGACTGGATTTTGCTAAAGACTGTACCTTCATGGGAAAATGTTGAAAAGACATTCAAGCGCATGCATGAAAACACAAGCTGTAAATTGAATGAGTCCCTTCTCTTTGACCAAGTACTGAAATTAAAGTGTGTTTTGGGGGAGGTCAAAGATGAAAGTTTTGAGAATATGATGTCACATAAGAAATGGGTGTTCTTCATTCATAATTGTATTTCTAGTGAGCAGTATTCAGAGTTGTGGAAAATTGTGGAATTTTGTTTCTCCATTCCCAGTCATAACGCCAATGTAGAGAGAGTCTTTTCCCTCATGAATTCTCAGGGGACAGAGGAAAGGAATAGGTTAACAGTAAAATCAGTTAATGCAATAATGCAAATACAGTACAATATGAAAAATGTAAGTTGCAGTGAATTTCATAAACTGATTGAGAACCAGATTAAATTCCTTTCATCTATTCAAGGTTCTGAGAAATACGATTGGTATAAGAAAAGCTCAAATGATGACAATAGGACTTCATGTACTGAATAATGTAATGCATATTCTTATTTTTTGTAATAAATGCTTTCTTAATGAAGCAGTCCTTCCTAAACTCTGGCTCATTAATTAAATGCACATTTCCCTTAGCTTATGGGCATGAGGACTCCTTATTCCTCTTATTTCCTTCGATCAGCTACAGTGACAGTAAGTTTTGTCCTGGTTTTGGATCCGAGATTATGGCAACCCTAAATATACTGACTGTAACAAAATCAGCTACTACTATTCAGGATATGAAAATGTAAAATATGGTGTCCCTCCAGGATCAGTATTAGGATCCATTCTGTTTCTCCTCTATGTCAGTGATCTTATGTACAACAAGTATTGCCAAACTACCCTCCAATTTGCAGACGATACTAGCTTCCTTATTAGTGGTAAAACAGAAGAAAAACTAAAAGACTCCGCTATCCAAACAATGAACAGTGTAGAACAGTGGTTCAGCTACAACAAGCTAATTACAAACAAAGAAAAGACAGTAGCACTGAACTTCTATAATGTAAAAGGAAGACACCACCCAAACATAGAAATAGAACTTAGTGACCGAGTTCTTGAAAGTGTTGACAGCACTAAATTTCTGGGACTCTAGCTCCAGAACAACACAAAATGGGAGGTACACATTGAATATTTGCAAAGAAATCTAAGCAAAACCTGTTACATGATACGGATCTTAAAAACTTGTTGCACCAAAGCCAGCCTGTTAAATGTATACTACTCCTATGTGCATTCTGTAATTAAATATGGCATAATCTTCTGGGGCAATACAACAACAAATATTAAACTTTTCAGGATGCAAAAGATAATATTAAGAATTATTGAAGGGGTAAACAATAAGAAATCATGCAGACCCATATTCAAAAAACTGTCAGTTCTTCCTCTTCCTTGCATTTTTATCTACAAAACATCAGTTTTCATCAAACAATATATCAATAGACACCCAGATATCTTATTAAAAAATGAAGATATACATGCACACAATACAAGGCAAAAATCTGACCTTCATATGAAACAGGTGAGAACATCATTGTGCCAAAAAGGCACACTGCATACTGGGATAAAGATTTTCAATAATCTACCTAAACATATTACATCAACAGGTAAACTCGGTAGTTTTAGGACTGAAGTAAAGGCATATTTAATTGATCATTGCTTTTAAAGTCTGACAGAATATATAAAAGCCAAACAACAAAAATAAAGATGCATTATTAATATTCTACTTTGTATGCTGCCTGTAATGTTTGTTGTATTTATGAATCAGTGCTAAATTACTTCTAGTCCTTAGGACTGCAATACAAACTGTATTTTATCTTGTAAATACCTAACCATGTCCAATATCCTTGTATATATTCTCTACATATATGATTTGAAGGACTAAATAAATAAATAAATAACCCCCCCCCCCCACACACACACACCATAAGAAAAATCAGTTCATTTTGAATACAGCTCACTTAATTTGGTTGCATAGCTCACCTGGTTGCAGCTGCTGTTGCTGTAAGTTTTCAAATAGCCACCAAGAACATGGTAGTTGCTGCATTGTTATTAGGGGTCCAATGAACATGCCTTCACTCTTTGTAATGTCAGCCACAAACCTTCCAAATCGTAGACTTAATGATATTTGCACCACAGATTTTACTGCTAAATTTAGTTTCTATTTATTGATGCAATCATCTCTTCTTAAATGTCTGATCTTTAATGCTAGTATTCATCTATGCACCTCTTCATACTATTCTCTTATTTACTGTGATAACTTTTTAATTAAATTTCCAATTAAAATTTCAATTTCTTATTTTCTTCCAAAGGTGTGATTTACATTAAAAGTATGTCAGTGCACATTTCTAGAAGTCTCAAACGACATGCTGATTTCTCCTACATATATCTCATGAAAAGATAACAAAGGTAAAAATTAGGGAGATTAAAACTCATTCAGAGTCTTACCAGCAATCATTCTTATCATGCACCATTTGCGACTGGCACAGAAAAGTAATGGAAGTGAGAGTTGTACTTGAATAACTTCTAAGACACACCATTTAAGGTAGCTTTTGATACAGATGTTAATGTAAATGTTGATGCACATGTAGATTCCTTATAAGCATTCAAAAACCATATCAATACTTCCAGTTTTGCTGGCTCCAATGATCACTGTTTGGAGAGCTGTTTAATTTCCTTACTCATACAAAAATATTCTGGGTAATTCTGTGATGGTTTTCCAACAAAAAATTAAAAAATTTAAACAAGTACAGTCTGTGGGCTCAGATTCTACAAATCTGAAGATAAACACGGAATATGTCAAACAGTGAGATAAATGGAGTTAAAGACTGGCATTAAATTCATGATTGACAATTACTGAAGATTTAATTAACAAATTTGGTCTCATACAAAAATTTTCTAAATTGATTCCTACATTAAAGCAGAAAGTGAGATACACAAGACATGAGATGATCAATTATGATTTTTTGTCAAATCACAAATTAGTAACAAGAATCTTCAAAAAGATTTCAGGCAGACACATAAATTATGTAAAATGTAATGTGTTTTATACATTTTTATGTAGATTTTGTGTGATATTAGTCCTTTCATAATAAACACACTACTTAATAATATCGGTGACACTAAACACATCTGGTACCTATTTAATGTTCCTAACCTAAAAATCACTCTTCTTGAACTCCCATAAATATGTTGAACACATTAAGACAAGCGTTTCAACTATTCACTTCACACTGTATTCAAATTTTGCTACTTGAAGAGACAGTCAGTTCTGTCAAAATATGAATGACATGAAACCATAGTCAGTATCTTACAGTATTTGCACAATCTTACTGCATTTTCACATCTCCCTTGATTTATTTGGGCAATACTCTGTAGATGAACGGCACTTCTGTAGCACTTTTATAACTGGACAAGTGTAACATCTCATGTTGGAATGGCCAATGCTTTCACATAGCTTCTGTTTTAGATACCGCACGTTGTTGTGTAATGTATTCACAGTTCTTCTAAGACATCTGTAAATTCAAGTATTATTCACATGGAATGTTTTATGATTTTATTGTATTAGTAATCATATGTTGTAATTATAATTACTAAAACTGTTATCAAACAGAATGTTAGTTCAAAGGAACTTTTATCATAAGAATATTAAATCTAAGTAATGTGACACACAATTGAAATGTGTGAGACAAATAATAAGAATTCTACAGACATCTGTTGAGGTACTTCGATTACTACTGCCTGTTTAAGAAAGTGCAAAAACTATCAAAAATAATCTATTTATAAATGATTTGAGACTCTAAGTTCCAGCTAATTTTACCGAGCTTAGAGAATATGTCTATAGCCTAGGTGTGTCATACAAACCAGCATAGCTAGTGATTTTCAAGTTAAAACGTAACACAGCTTAAATAATATTTAAAGCCTTAAATATGGCTGCAAAACAGCAACTCTGTAGTTCACAATAGATTGAAAAATCAGTCAACCAGTTGCAAATAAAGGTTTATTATTCCTTGACCATATTTGTAAAAATATCTTCTTCAGAAGTTTTGGTCTTGTTACATCACATGATGCAACAGGCATCACAAGATAAAATATTTGCTTATGTTACACGTACCTTATGTCATAGTCTAAGGCCAACTGCACTTTTTATCACAAATAGTTATCAAGCTTGAGCTTAAACTTTTAATTGATGTTATAGTTGCTTTGAGCTCAAATTTGGCAGTATCACCAGTATTTTACCCCTGATGTTGGATCAGTGTCAATATTATTAAGAGTAAGCCTTATAGCAGGTACTGTTAAAAAGAAAAAAAAGAAAAAAATACATAGGGGTCAGACTATATGTTTGCTAATAACTGTTTTGTACCAACTGTCTGTTAATAAATTTGTTTTAAAGGATGTCTGAATTCATGATAGCCCGGCACCTTACCACTCCTTAGTAGTTACTACCATACCAATATTAAATGATAACTCATACACAAGAGAAACATGTTACACACACATGTTGAGACTTTAGTGGCAATGTTGTGATTTCAACTGATGGAATATTCTCATACATGACTTTCCATTCTGTAATTGTGTCTTTCACATTTTACTTTAGAAGCCATCATAAACTGGAAGCAATTAACAGCCCTCTTGTCACAAAGGAAGCTGGGATATTTTTACCTCTCCTCTTGTTTTGCTATCTGCCTCCCTAAAATTCATTTTTTCATTTTTGACTAATTACTGTTATACGTGAGTATAATCTGTATTTCCATAAAAGAGAAAGGTTGACCCTCAGTTTTAAAGTAAGTAACACCAGATCTAATTTTGTGCCTAGTTTGATGGATGTAATTGATTTTTAAATTTATTTTGACTATTTCTAGTTAGTATCTTTCATTATAGGGAGAAATCAGTAATTATTTCATAACTTAATTTCTACTGTTGACATACAAACAAATATAAATTCTCTGCTAATTATATACATTTGGAAGATAAAATGCTAGTATTCTTTAAGTATCTATTTGGCTTTAGTCGGAAATAAAGTAATAAACAGTTTTGTCAAAAGTATTGTTTGCATAATGATATATGTTAATTTCATAATTTAAACAATTAATTTGGCTTAACCCTTGCAGTAGAAGAAACTGAATAAGATGTTTTGATGTATTCCATTAATTTAATGTTTCTGTAAATTTAACTTTGAAAAATATGTAGTTTCAGCCCCTATTATTGTGAGGATATATAAGGGCTCAAATTTTGCTCACAAGACAGTCAGTCCCACAGATGAGTTTCAGATGAGGAATTTGTGTTGCTTAGAATAACAACAATGTATCAACTTAACAGTGAAATAAGTGTTACACCAATAGGCCATGTGTTAAAACACTGACAGTGCCTTCTCCATACATCCCTTTTTTTCTTCAAGAACTGTGAACTTTGTGGTTAGGGTTTTACTGCTCGTAGATGTTGAACAGTAAACTATTGGAGCAGTATATGGAGGTTTGTCTGCAAAGTATTAATGAGGCTTATCGAATATTAAACATCAGTGCACTGGCCATATAACTGTGTATTATTAGGGTGTTGTGAAGGTCCGGCAGTAGTCAGTGTTGGAATCCACAACCCATTTTTCCACCAGTACATCAACACTGAGGACAACAAACAAAGAGGTAAACAAAGCAGACAGAACTGCTACGCTCTCTCGAGCTCTTCTTTGACTCAGCTCTTTCAAAAACTGGAATAGGTTGAAACTTCTTTCACACAGAGCATTTAAAAAGTGGAATGGGTGAGAACTTCATTCACACAAAATGTTCAAAAACAGAACTGTTTAGAATACTCCCCACTGTGGTATGTACCAAAGATTTGGGCAGATCTGCATCAGAAAGCATAACATATTAACAGTAGCTACTTTCCTTCAGAAATGAGTCTCTAGGAATGTATTCAGAATCTCATAAAAGTAGGCACAAAAATCTTGACACTGGCATACTTCTCCCAGCTGGTTGCTAGCCCAACAATCTAATATAGGAAATGCCATGGAATAATAACACTGTATCATTGTCCTAGGCAAGACTGATATTTTTTTTTTTTTGGGGGGGGGGGGGAATCATGAATCCTGTAATAGAACTGATCAATGAATAATTTAGATTTCTTTGTACTTGATGATACACACAAATAATTGGAGTACTTGAAACATACAAACAATTCACTTCAAATACAGACATTTCTATTTACAACTTGAATTGAAACCAGATGGCAATTATAACAATCAGAAGGCCTGAATGGGAAGCAGTAGTTGACGAAGGAGTGAAACAAGTTTGCAGCCAGTAACAGATGTTATTCAATTTGTACACTGAGCAAACAGTAAAGAAAACCAAAGAGAAATTTGGAGTGGAATGTAAAGTCCAGAGACAAGAAATAAAAACCTTGAGTTTTGCCAATGAGGTAATTATGTTAGATATAGCAAAAGGCTTGGAAGAGCAGTTAACCATAATGGACAGTGTCTTGAATGAATGGTATAAAATGAAAATCAACAAAAAAATGACAAGGACAAATGAATTCAGTTGAATTAAATCAGATGATGCTTAGGGAACTAGATTAGGAAGTGAGACACTTAAAGTAGTAGATAGTTTTGCTGTTTGGGTAGCAAAATAAATGATGATTGCTGAAGTCAAGAGGATATAACATGTATACTGACAATGGCGAGAAAAGCATTTCTGAAGAAGAGAAATTTATTTACTTTAAATATAGACTCAAGTGTTAGGAAGACTTCTCTAAAGGTATTTGGCTGGAGTATAGTCATGTATGGAAGTGAAACATGAATAATAAACAGTTTAGACAAGAGTATAATAGAAGCTTTTGAAATGTGGTGCTACAGAAGAATGTTGGAAATTATATGGCTAGATCACATAACTAATGAGGTGGCACTGAATAGAAAAGGGGAGACAAGAAACTTGTGCCATAACTTGACTAAAAGAAAGGATCAGTTGATAGGACACATTTTGAGACATCAAGGGATCATTAATTTGATATTGGAGGGAAGTGTGCAGGTAAAAATCATAAAAGGAGACAAAGAGATGAACACAGGGAGAACATTCAGAAGGATGTAAGTTGCAGTAGTTATTTGGAGATAAGGAGGCTTATACAGGATTAAGTAGCATTTAGAGCTGCATTAGACCAGTATTTGGTCTGAAGGCCACAATAAAAACAGTAGCTGTAATTTTCTAGACATTGCAAGTACATTTAAAATTAATATTATGAGTAACTACATAATTATTTTTCTTTAATTTTTTGGAAAATGACTTTAAAAACATTTGTGACATGACTGTTAATCACATAACTTCCTGTGAATGCATCTTTGAAAATACTTATCTTTATCATAATAAATTTGCATCTCTCAGAAGTATTTATACCTTTAGTTCTGTGTTTGACTTGTAAATAGTAGTACATACTTGGTGCAAAGTGAAATATGTTGGTTGGCTCTGTTTTCACCTACTGGTTATAATGGTATAGCCTCCCCCAGGACTCATATGAAATGTCCGATACCACCATTTTTTATACGCATCCAGATAGTTATCAGACAATTCAGTGGTTCCTAAGACCTTGTATGTGTGTCTGTATATATATAATTCTGTCCTATTTGATAAAAAACTTCAAATTCATTGGGTAGGCATGTTGAACGTTCTGGAAGGACGTATTTTGTCATAATTATCGGTGGATTGTTGTCATTGATAAAATCATGTACATATACTAAATTAAGTAACTAATCAAGAAATTGAAGTAATAAATAACTAGAGACTGCAGAGATGTTAGCATGAAAAATCAATGCTTCTAATTAACAAAGCGGTAATCTAAAAATCCAATAACAAAAGAACACACTATCTTGAGAAACAGCTTAAAAGTTATTAACAAGCGATGTATTTTCATTGGTTATTTATTTTTATGTCTTCCTCTGTAATTAATATTCTTTGTAATTACATTTCCAATCAACTCTCCAATTGTTTACATCTCACAGTTTTCCAATTTTGAGAATTTGAGGCATTATTTGTGCATTCTATGTATTTAATTGCATAAAGCATGAGCTGTATACTACCATTACATGTTAGTAACCAAATCCAAACTGTAATTAATTACATAACTAAAATAATATGAGAGACATTATTGTAATTAAAGTTCAGAATGATTTTCTTATGGAAAACTAAGATATTATTATAAAAGAGTATCACTGAATATTGTATTTTATACCTTATTCAGCTGTAACATCAGTTTCTGTAGGTTTTGTAAATTTTAATTGTAACATCAAAATTGTACAAAATTAATGATGCTTTATTTTGGTAGTAATTGTTATGATTCTGTATAAAACAATGCAGCAATGCTGCGACAAGTCAGTTTTGAAGTTACTTTTGGAAGTCAAAGAGATCAGTGAAGTCTGTCTGTGTTTTGTTTACATGAGTGTGCAGTTCAGATGTCAATTAATGTGAATAAATTTTATGAAGGATGAAATTTCCCATTCATTCATCAATGAACCAGGCAGAAGAAAATTAAGTTAAGTAACATTCAACATGAATTGTTACATGGTGAAGCTGTGACTGTAAATGATAGACAAAAGTAAAATGGAATAAACATGTGTGGAACACCTGTAAATTTTTTCAATACAGAAATTAAACCTAATTATCCTACTGCAACCAACAGCAGTGAGTGATACTAGTAGACAATTGAGCCTACATGAAAAAGAAACTAAAATGGAGCTCAACAATGAAGTCAGGTCAAACTAATTACATTTGGTAATTATTACCCCATTCATACAGTGCCAGGTTAAGGTCCAAGCAACACAAGGTACCACTTGGGGCACCAAGCCAAGAGGGGTGCCAGAAGCACCATACCTGCAAGATTTCTGTGTCCGGACATATAACAATTAGTAGCAGCTGCTTGGAATTCCAAACTGAGAGGGGCACAAAACTGTAAGATTTTTTATAGAGTGCATATCACAATTAGTAGTGAAAAACAGCATGAGTGAAAGTGCATGAGGGAAAGTGGAGAGGAGGTGAGGGGTGGAGTGTGGGGAGGGGGGGGGGTGAAATGGTAAGTCAGCTATGTGGAAAAATAATCTCAAACTGGTCTCCATTCATACCTAAAGACTAATGTTTTCCCTTTCTTCTTCAGTGGTTTGGTACACTGGAGAAACTCATCCCCATCTGAGTCATTGTACGCATTATGTTTGAGAAGATATTTTCAAAATTTCATAAAATTCAGTGTCATTAAATATGTAAAACATTACAATATCTCCTTCAGAAATTGGAAACACAACAATGAGCAGATTGCAGTCTCTTGTCTTGCACTCTGTGTGTATGATTTCAGTCTCTGAATCATACAGCCTTTATTGCATATCCATTGCCTATTTCTCCTCAGAAAGAGAAGATGGGTCTTATAAAGTTACCATATTAGCTTCTAATCAAATACTGCTTACTGAGTCTCATCTCAGTTCCACTACTGGATGCATTATTTCCTTATAGAAAGGTCACAGTTGTTAGTAATGCATGGGAAGTTATCTGGTAAAACAGAAATTATTGCCAAGGATTTTCCAAGAAAGACTTAAATGATTCTGCTTTTCTTTTTTAATTTTTGTAAATCATTTAGTATCCAATATGAACAGCACTCTTAGTTTTGTAGCAAGCAGGAATGACAATGCAGTAGGAAAAGTAATACAGTTAATGTAAAGCACTTTATTCAGAAGAGTAATTATAGAACAGGTCTACATCAGACAGTGGTCGAACACACCAACTCTATTTCCCTGTCTCCAAAGATCATCACAATATGAACAGCAACCCTTAGTTTTGTAGCAAGCAGCAACAATGATGCAGCAGGAACAGTGATTCAGTTAATGTAACATACTTTATTTGGAAGAGCAATTATACAACAGGTCTACATCAAACACTGGTCGAGAATGCACTGACTCTCTTCTACCTCTCCCCAAAGATCAACCAATGTCACCAGCCAGAGACATTCAGGCATCACATAGAGGTCAATATCCCCCCAGAACCCCCTGCTGGGAGTACGGAGTACTGTGGGACGTGGTAATCAACAACTATCAGCATGCATAGATGCATGTGACTGGTCGCGCAGTGGCTGGCACCATTCAGGACATGATGGGGACTTTTCTCATAGTGCTGTATGATGTGCTGATGCTTCAAATGTGGTACAGTGCCAGATGTTGCAGAGGGCACCTGACATGGCCATATTGTGACTCAGATGGGGCAACAGATAGAGGAAGTGGGGCAGAAGCTCATTGAATTTAGCTCACATCAAATCCAAGTATGGGAATAATATGGTCATCATCCTTAGTGTCCACTGTTTGATGTTCAGGTGTGCTGGAGTGGAGTCCCATACAGGTTTACAGGTTTAAATTGGGCACATAAAACTGCCATAGGTTTGCCACATACTAGACTGCAAATGTCTGTGGACTGTGTTCGAGCACCCTGTACAGGCCTGAATGAGGTGTCTGCAGAGTGATCAAACAATGTCACCTCACAACGTGACAAAGTTGCAACAGGCAAGGTTCTTGTGTATAAATATCTTTGGGGTCAAATGAGTTGAGGAGAGCAGCATGTGTATGTTCCAAGCCCGAGTATGATGCACAAGTATAGGTAAGTCGACCGGTCTTGTGTTGACTACAGGCTGAGCAAATTCTACAGGCAGGACAAGTTCATCTTAGACCACCTCTGCCAGAAACACCTGTAGGTCATCCTTGCATGCTGAGAGGATGCCAAGCAGGAACCACAGGAGAACCTAGGTCCAGAAACTGCCACTGCAGATCAGGACCATCTTCATTGTTCTGTTTCCCCTCACAATGAGGCCATTGCTCTGTAGGGATCTGAAGTAGTCCACATGTGGGTGGTCCCACAGAGATGACACAGGTTGTTGAAGAGGACAGATTCAAATTGACAGAATTGATAGGTGGTAACCACAGTTCAGGAGTGCTAAAGTGAGCAATTCACATCTTGACAAATGCATGTGTGGTTGTTTTAGCTGTGATGTTATGCATGGGTAGGGCTTTTACCTATAATAATGTCCTGTCTGCCATGGATAAAAGGTATCAAAACTCTCCCAGCTCTGGCAGGGGCTCAACAATGTCAAGGTGGACATGCTGGAACTGAGTCTTCAGGATGGGAAAGTATCTGGGGTGACAGCTTGTCTTACTACACTGAGATGCAAGACAGCTTTGTGCCTAACAGTGGCAGTCTCATTTGATATTTACCCAAACACCAGGGCAACTCAGGTTGTGCAACTGATTGAAGATTTTGTGAAACACTGTAAGAGCACTAGAGTTATGGCCTGTTCTGTGAAAAATCATGACTTAGGGTTGTGTGAAACATGGTAAGAGACCAATTTTGATGTGAAGGTTTGTGTCACTCTCGTTGAGGTCATCAATGCTTGAGTCATTTGTTTGTTCAGTTGCCATGTGCTCATAGTCATATTGGAGAGAAATTATGCTGATTCTTGAAAGGTAGACTGCACTGATATGGTCCACCCCATGGACATATGTATGTCAGGCATGTACTGTGCCATAAAGTTTAAATGTCTGCATCATTATGGTCTGGTTTCCTTAGGTGGGATCCTGATCCAGCAAAGGTTTATGGTCCACATACATGGTCACTTGGTGACCCCCAGTATCCTCACAGCAGGATGTGACCCCTGTGTATACTGTGAGGAGCCCACAGCTGAAAACTAACTCTTTGAATGTGAGAGGGGCAGTTTCCTTAAGAAGGACTGAAGCAGTTGGGGGTACCCTATCTACCACCTGCTGAAGCACAGCCCCATCACAGTGTCACTTACATAAGCTGTGAGTGTGAGTTGTGCTTCAAGGTAACAGTGTTTGAAAGTAATGGCTTCTGCTAGACAGTTCCTTGTGCAATGGAATGCTTCTGTCATCTTCACTGACCATGGAACTTGGCTGTCATATTTATCTTTTCCTGATAAGGTGTTTGTGAGAGTTGACAACAATGTGGCTGCATGAGGAAGGTCTTGGCAGTAGAAGTGAAAGATTCTGGGGAACTGATACAGGGCATAGAAAATTTCTGGGAGTACAAGATTTTTGACCATCTCCATGCATTCTGATGTTGGACTGATGTCTTATGCATTGAGTGTATGGCCTAAGAACGTCACCTCCATTGTCAAAGTAGTGACTTTGCTTCTTTAATGACAAGAACACCTTGTCATAGTGTGACTAGAACTTGTTCTAAGTGGTTCATCATGAGTGTCTAGGTGCAATGAAGGTTTGCCAATAGGTGAATGATGCGAGTAGTCATACCACTGATTGGTACCTCTGAGTTATTCACTAAGTGAAGTCAGAGTCCCGATGTTGGTTTATTTATGTGCCATCAGAAGATAATGAACTTATGTCAGAGTCCATGTCCACTAAAGGAAAAGTAGTGTTGTATTATGAGATCGGGCATGAAGAGACATCCTTATGTAGGTGTCGTCATTGCAGCATATGTTTGCTCTATTTGTGGATGGGGTGGGCAGCATTACTCATTGTGATGGACCAAAGTGAATTTTTTGTCCAGCTGACATCTTTTGGGTACTCAGAGGGAGTGTAATATTTGTGAGTGTCATGTCTGAATTGACTCTAAAACCAGCACACCAACGGCCATGGGCCAGCTATCACATCAGTCCCATCATTGCTAAGTGATGCAGGCAAGCTGGTCACGTTATGGCATTCTGCCAACTGTGTAGGTGACATGACATCATCATCATGTTGTGTCAAGTTAGCTTGAGCAAGATTGGGTGGTGTGGGAGATGTTCTTGGCCCAGTGCCACACATTATGGCATCTGCCTGTCTGTTAAATATCTGCCAGTGGCATACAATCTACCAAAAGAAATCGTTTTCCTAGAAATACAGACTCATGTACAATCATTGCCAGTTGCAACAGAGTCAGTAATTTAATGATCCAGGCATGTCAAGCATTATGATCAATAGTTATGCGAAGGTAACACCAAAGTCGTGAGGGTGTGCTGTTGTGGAGTCACTGTTTGTAGATAGCCTCCTGCAGCTGTTACTCCAGGGTTTCTGGGCTGTATCTGTTTGCATGTGACAGAAAGAGGATAATGTCACTGACTAGCTCAGCCTGTCCTTCCAGGTAGCAGAGCAGTTGACATACATTGAATCAGTGTCTAAAACGCATGTTGCTTCTGAAATGCAGTCCAGTATTGCAAACCCCAAATCCCGGTGAGCAAGATAGAACAGTGGTAATCTGAGGCATGAGCTGAACCTTGGAAGTGAGGCTGACAAAATAAATGTAACATTCTTCAATGTGATAGGCAACATGGCTATCAATTGTTTGTGGCAACAAGATAATCTGATGCCGGCATCCATTTCAAAGTGCAGGAAGAGAGAAAGACATGAAAGTGGCATTACAATTATCTTTAAGTCTTTGCTGGTTAAGAGCACTGTCTGTGAAAGAATTCTACATCTACATCCATACTCTGCAAGCCACCTGACGGTGTGTGGCAGAAGATACCTTGAGTACCTCTGTCGGTTCTCCCTTCTGTTCCAGTCTCGTATTGTTCATGGAAAGAAGGATTGTTGGTATGCCTCCGTGTGGGCTCTAATCTGTCTGATTTTATCCTCATGGTGTCTTTGCGAGATATATGTAAGAGGGAGCAATATACTGCTTGACCCTTCAGTGAAGGTATGTTCTTGAAACTTCAATAAAAGCCCGTACCGAGCTACTGAGCGTCTCTCTTGCAGAGTCTTCCACTGGAGTTTATCTATCATCTCCGTAACACTTTCGCGATTACTAAATGATCCTGTAACGAAGCGCACTGCTCTCCATTGGATCTTCTCTACCTCTTCTATCAGCCCTATCTGGTACGGATCCCACACTGGTGAGCAGTATTCAAGCACAGTGGGCGAACAAGTGTACTGTAACCTACTTCCTTTGTTTTAGGATTACATTTCCTTAGGATTCTTCCAATGAATCTCAGTCTGGCATCTGCTTTACCGATGATCAACTTCATATGATCATTCCATTTTAAATCACTCCTAATGCGTACTCCCAGATAATTTATGGAATTAACTGCTTCCAGTTGCTGACCTGCTATATTGTAGCTAAATGATAAGGGATCTTTCTTTCTATGTATCTGCAGCACACTACACTTGTCTACATTGAGATTCAATTGCCATTCCCTGCAACATGAGACAATTCGTTGCAGATCCTCCTGCATTTCAGTACAATTTTCCATAGTTACAACCTCTCGATATACCACAACATCATCCGCAAAAAGCCTCAGTGAACTTCCAATGTCATCCACAAGGTCATTTATGTATATTGTGAATAGCAACGGTCCTACGACATTCCCCTGCGGCACACCTGAAATCATTCTTACTTCGGAAGACTTCTCTCCATTGAGAATGACATGCTGCGTTCTGTTATCTAGGAACTCTTTAATCCAATCACACAATTGGTCTGATAGTCCATATGCTCATACTTTGTTCATTAAACGACTGTGGGGAACTGTATTGAACGCCTTGTGGAAGTCAAGAAACACGGCATCTACCTGGGAACCCATGTCTATGGCCCTCTGAGTCTCATTAACGAATAGCGCGAGCTGGGTTTCACATGATCGTCTTTTTCGAAACCCATGCTGATTCCTACAGAGTAGATTTCTAGTCTCCATAAAAGTCATTATACTCGAACATAATATGTGTTCCAAAATTCTACAACTGATCGACGTTAGAGATATAGGTCTATAGTTCTGCACATCTGTTCGACGTCCCTTCTTGAAAAAGGGGATGACCATTGCCCTTTTCCAATCCTTTGGTATGCTACGCTCTTCTAGAGACCTACGATACACTGCTGCAAACAGGGGGGCAAGTTCCTTCGCATACTCTGTGTAAAATCGAACTGGTATTCCATCACGTTCAGTGGCCTTTCCTCTTCTGAGCGATTTTAGTTGTTTTTCTATCCCTCTCTCATCTATTTTGATATCTACCATTTTGTCATCTGTGCAACAATCTAGAGATGGAACTACAGTGCAGTCTTCCTCTGTGAAATAACTTTGGAAAAAGACATTTAGTATTTCAGCCTTTAGTCTGTCATCCTCTGTTCTGAAACAGAACCATTTTGGTCACAGAGTGTCTGGACATTTTGTTTTGATCCACCTATCACTTTGGCATAAGACCAAAATTTCTTATGATTTTCTGCCAAGTGAGTACATAGAACTTTACTTTCGAATTCATTGAACGCCTCTCGCATAGCCCTCCTCACACTACATTTCGCTTCAAGTGATTTTTGTTTGTATGCAGGGATTTGGCTATATTTATGTTTGCTGTGAAGTTCCCTTTGCTTCCACAGCAGTTTTCTAACTCGGTTGTTGTACCACAGTGGCTCTTTTCCATCTCTTATGATCTTACTTGGCACATACTCATCTAACACATATAGTATGATGGTTTTGAACTTTGTACACTGATCCTTAACACTATCTGTACTTAAGACAAAACTTTTGTGTTGAGCCGTCAGGTACTCTGAAATCTGCTTTTTGTCACTTTTGCTAAACAGAAAAATCTTCCTACCTTTTTTAATATTTCTATTTATGGCTGAAATCATCGATGCAGTAACCACTTTATGATCGCTGATTCCCTGTTCTGCGTTAACTGTTTCAAATAGTTCAGGTCTGTTTGTCACCAGAAGGTCTAATATGTTATCGCCACGAGTTGGTTCTCTGTTTAACTGCTCAAGGTAGTTTTCAGATAAAGCACTTAAAACATTTCACTGGATTCTTTGTCCCTGCCATCCTTTATGAATGTTTAGAGTCTCCCAGTCTATATCCGGCAAATTAAAATCTCCACCCAGAACTATAAGGTGGTGGGGAAATCTACTCGAAATATTTTCCAAATTATCCTTCAGGTGCACAGCCACAACAGCTGCTGAGCCAGGGGCCCTATAGAGACAACCAATTATCATGTCTGAGCCTGCTTTAACCATGACCTTCACCCAAATAATTTCACATTTCGGATCTCCGAAATGTGATACTACTGCACTACTTATCGCTATAAACACGCCTCCCCCTTCACTGTCCAGCCTGTCTCTGCAGTTGTTGTTGTTGTTGTGGTCTTCAGTCCAGAGGCTGGTTTGATGCAGCTCTCCATGATACTCTATCCTGCGCAAGCTTCTTCCTCTCCCAGTACCTACTGCAACCTACATCCTGCTGAATCTGCTTGGTGTACTCATCTCTTGGTCTCCCTCTATGATTTTTACCCTCCAAACTGCCCTCCAATACTGAATTGGTGATTCCTTGATGCCTCAGAACATGTCTTACCAACCGATCCCTTCTTCTAGTCAAGTTGTGCCACAAACTTCTCTTCTCCCCAATCCTATTCAACACCTCCTCATTACTTATATGATCTACCCAACTAATCTTCAGCATTCCCCTGTAGCACCACATTTCAAAAACTTCTATTCTCTTCTTGTCTAAACTATTTATCGTCCATGTTTCACTTCCAAATTTCTCTTCTTCAGAAATGATTTCATTCCCATTGTCAGTCTACATTTTATATCCTCTCTACTTTGACCATCATCAGTTATTTTGCTCCCCAAATAGCAAAACTCCTTTACTACTTTAAGTGTCTCATTTTCTAATTTAGTTCCCTTAGCATCACCCGACTTAATTCGACTACATTCCATTATTCTCGTTTTGCTTTTGTTGATGTTCATCTTATATCCTCCCTTCAAGACACTATCCATTCCGTTCAACTGCTCTTCCAAGTCCTTTGCTGTCTCTCACAGAATTACAATGTCATCGGTGAACCTCAAAGTTTTTATTTCTTCTCCATGGATTTTAATACCTACTCCGAATTTTTCTTTTGTTTCCTTGACTGATTGCTCAATATACAGATTGAATAACATCAGGGAGAGGCTACAACCCTTTCTCACTCCCTTCCCAACCACTGCTTCCCTTTCATGCCCCTCAACTCTTATAACTGCCATTTGGTTTCTATACAAATTGTAAATAGCCTTTCGCTCCCTGTATTTTACCCCTGCCACCTTCAGAATTTGAAAGAGAGTATTCCAGTCAACATTGTCAAAAGCTTTCTCTAAGTCTACAAATGCTAGAAACGTAGGTTTGCCTTTCCTTAATCTAGCTTCTAAGATAAGCCGTAGGGTCAGTATTGCCTCACGTGTTCCAATATCTCTACAGAATCCAAACTGATCTTCCCCAAGGTTGGCTTCTACAAGTTTTTCCATTTCTCTGTAAAGAATTCGCGTTAGTATTTTGCAGCTGTGACTTATTAAACTGATAGTTTGGTAATTTTCACATCTGTCAACGGCTGCTTTCTTCGGGATTGGAATTATTATATTCTTCTTGAAGTCTGAGGGTATTTCGCCTGTCTCATACATCTTGCTCACCAGAAGGTAGAGTTTTGTCAGGACTGGCTCTCCCAAGGCTGTCAGTAGTTCTAATGGAATGTTGTCTACTCCTGGGGCCTTGTTTCGACTCAGGTCTTTCAGTGCTCTGTCAAACTCTTCACACAGTATCATATCTCCCATTTCATCTTCATCTACATCCTCTTCCATTTCCATAATATTGTCCTCAAGTACATCGCCCTTGTATAGACCCTCTGTATACTGCTTCCACCTTTCTGCTTTCCCTTCTTTGGTTAGAACTGGGTTTCCATCTGAGCTCTTGACATTCATACAAGTGGTTCTCTTTTCTCAAAAGGTCTCTTTAATTTTCCTGTAGGCAGTATCTATCTTACCCCTAGTGAGATAAGCCTCTACATCCTTATATTTATCCTCTAACCATCCCTGCTTAGTCATTTTGCACTTCCTGTCGATCTCATTTTTGAGACATTTGTGTTCCTTTTTGCCTGCTTCATTTACTGCATTTTTATATTTTCTCCTTTCATCAATTAAATTCAATACTTCTTCTGTTACCCAAGGATTTCTACTAGCCCTTGCCTTTTTACCTACTTGATCCTCTGCTGCCTTCACTACTTCATCCCTCAAAGCTACCCATTCTTCTTCTACTGTATTTCTTTCCCCCATTCCTGCCATTTATTCCCTTATGCTCTCCCTGGAACTCTGTATAACCTCTGGTTTAGTCAGAGAAACATTGGCCCTCTGTCTTAAGAAATATAACACCAGATCTAATTTTGTGCATATTTCTGTGTATGTAATCAATTTCCTAATGTATTTTTACTATTCCTAGTTAATATCTTTTGTTACAGGGTGAAATCCGTAATTGTTTTGTGACTTAAATTCTATTGTTAACTTAGAAACAAATATAAATTCTGTACTAATTATAAACATTTGGAAGAAAAACTACTAGGATACCTTAAGTATTTATTTGAAAACATGTTAGCAAAGCCAGCCCTTATTTAATTCCAAAATAAGTATCAGATTCAGTTTGTGTAACTATATCAGTTAATTTCATTATTTAAAGAAATAATTTGGCATACCCTTGGTGGTAGAAGAAACTTTTGAAAAGAATGAATTTTTCAGTGTATTCAGTTAATTGAATGAGTTATGTTTCAATTGTAATTTCTGTAACTTAAACATTAAACAATGTATAGTTTCTGTGCCTATAATTGTGAGGATATATAAAGGATGGATTTTTGGTCCTGAGACAGTCAGTCCATGGCCAATCTTCAGAGAGAAATTATGTACTGTTTTAAGTAATAACAATGCATCAAATTAACCATGGAATAAGTGTACGACAAATAGGCCGTGTGTTACAACAATGTCTGTTCAATTTATTTGAGAAATAGTGTCACACGTACCTTATTACACTGCAAGAACTGTGAACTGTGTCGTTAGGTATTTACTGCTCATAGATGTTCAACAGCAAACTATAGTAGCAGTATGCTGATGTTTGCCGGAAATGCATTAATGAGGCTTAACACTTACGAATAGTGAACTGGCCATATAACTATAATATTGAGGGGTTGTGAACAGTGAAGGTAAAGAACTCTGAAACACAACTGTGCAACTGTCAGCTACATCGTTTACAGTAGTCAGTGTTCTCATTTTTCAGCCAGTATAACAATGCAGTACGTTGACATCAACGAACTACCAAAGAAGAAATAAAACAGGTGAACAGCATAAGTGCTGCTCCAAGAAGTGACCAAACTACATGTAATAGACGCCATTACTGTTGTCAGTAGCTCTGATAAAGAAAGCTTACTCCTTTACCTTTCTGTGAAAACATTTAGGTTTTTTGACCATCTGAGGTAAAGCAAATAACTCACATTATTTTAGTTGCTTCACTTTTATGTACAGCAATAGATTTTGTGGTATCATTGTTTGTACAGTGCATTTTGACTTACAAATACAAGCCACTGTCATTTCCTTCTGATGTACTGTTTCACAAGTGAACCACTGATAAAGACATGGCATCCGATGAGGGAAATTGGTCACCCTACACGTCAGAAAAAGTGCCCAAGGTAGCCACTTTTCCTAACAGATGGCAACTGTCCCCAACAATTCATTTTCAATCTGTTTATCCCAATGAGAATTACTTTATTCCATATTTTATGTATAGTATAGGAATAGAAATTAAAACATTACAAATTGTTTTATACAAGAAACTAATATCCCTTATTCTCCTCTTATGCAAGGGTTTGCAAGAGCTTCAAGATGCCAAGAAAATACATTTAGAAAACAGAGCAACAAACATGAGACTCTGTTGCAGTGAAAAAGGCAATTGATGCAGTAATGAATGGTAACATGCCTTTTTCAGTGGAGCAAAGAATTCAGTATTCCATGTAATACACTAAAACAACGAGTTCTATGGAAAACCAGAAATGCAGTTGGCAGTAAAAAGATTATGAGCAGCTTAAGGGCAGTGTTCAGTGAAGAATAGGGGCAAGAAATCCTCAATTATACTTTTGAAATGGAAAAGCAATTTTATGGAATTATAGTGAATGACCAGTGGTGATTAGCATTCCAAAGAATAACAAAATAGCACATTTTTCAACAAAGAGTCTGAAATGGCAAGAAAAGACCGGGCGGTGTGTTTCAGAAAATGGCAGCTTAACATTAGCCTCAGGAGACCACAATCTACCACATAACTACAGCACAAACATTTAACACGGTGAATGTAAACAAGTTTTTTGATATCTTTAAAACATTGCAGGATAAATGATTTAATATTTCTCAAAGTATTTATAATGTAGATGAAACTGGTCTTCTGCTAGGTCAGTCCAAGAACAGCAAAGTGTTTGCACTCAAAGGAAGATGACAAGTCAGAGCCGCTACTTCAGCTGATAGAGGTTTGCTGTTGACTTTTGTAGTGTGCACGTCTACAGGAGGAAATATCATTTCCCCTTTTGTAATCTTTCCTAGGAAACGAATGAAGGTTGAAATTAAAAATAGGGCTCCATTGAATTTGCCTGCCACCTAGTGAATGGACATACATTGAAAAGTTTTTGGATTGGTTTGAACATTTTTTAAAATATGTAAAATCAACAGCTCAAGATCCAGTTTTACTATTCTTAAATGGTTACTCTATCCATACTAAGAACACAGGTTTTGCTGATAAGGCCAGAAAACAACTGTTGTGTGCTTGCCCCCACACTGTAGCCATAAGCTCCAACCTTCAGATGTTGCACTCATGTCGCCTTTTAAAGCCTTCTACACACAGGCTTATGAAAAATTTCTTGACGATAATCCATAAAGAACTATTAAACAGTTTGAAACAAGTGCACTCCTGACTGAAGCATTTCTCTAAGCAGACATTCTGATGACAGCAATCAATTGCTTTCTAATGTGTGGAATGTTCCCTCTAGACCCTAATCTGTTTACCGATGAAGACTATACTGCAGCTGAGGTTATTGATATTCCTTTGAATTGGAACACTAACATTGTGCCTTGTTCGAATATTGGTTATTCTCATTGTGAAACAGCTGAGTCTTCTGCAAGTGCTGGCCCCTCTGGTCACCAGACTGCTGTGTCTCTTCAATAGTTATTTCTGGAACCAACTTAAGAGCTATCTTCAAGTGCAGTCTGCCTTCATGTTATAGGTGGCAATCCTCCAAGAGAACGTTTCCCTCAGAGTCCAACCACTGAGTATCCAACAGGTGGGTTCCACATAACCCCAAAATATGTAAAACATTTGCCTAAGAAACAAAGTGTGAATCAATGACAAACTAGGAGCAAGGAAGTACAGACTGCCATAATTACTTCAATTCCTTATGAGAATGTGTTAGCTTAAGGAAAAAAAAAAAAAAATACAAAAGTGAAGAGCTTTTACTGAAAAAAGGAAATTCAAAGGAAAATGACAGATAAGCCAAAAATTTTTCAATGTGTAGTGGGAACTTCTGCCACCAAATGTATCAGGTGACCAAATGTAGAGGGAAGAGGTAGAAGGTACCATATTAAGACTCATCCGAGCTTTCCAAGTGATTTATTGTTTCCAACTACAGTGCCCCTCTTCCTCTCGATCTGCATCACTGGGTCCCACAATGCTGAGGACACCACTTCACTGTCTGCGAAACGGTTTGGTACAGAATGTCTGCCTCAGCAACCCATGCACGCACTGCGGTGTGTCGGCCTTGTACACCAGCGGAGTTGCAATGTCATCAGGATACCGGCAGTCAGCTCAACAGTCTGCATCCCTGCCAACTCAGTGCCACTCGGTGTGAGGTGCAGGCAGCCAGCTGTGTGCTTCTCGCTGGCATGGCTGAGATCACAATGACAACAACCGCCTGCGATCTGGCGTCCGAATCTGCAACCCTCACCTCGGGATGCCTCTGGTGTGTGTTAGAAGCCAAGATGCCTGCCTGTGGTAGCTAGCCTTGGAGTGGCCTACTGCTGGCTGGCTACAGACCCCATGTCAGCCTCAGAGGGTCGAATCAGCAACCCGCCATGGACTGGAAAGCTGGTGCCCCATCTGCTGCTGTGTGTAGCTGGTAGTGTGACACACCCCGCCATCCAGGCAAGCTGCCACACTTGAATGAATCTGGGTTAGAAACCCGCACCTATTTATATATGGCTGCGTGCCTCTATTTTGCCATATGCGCCACTTCATGTCACATACTCATAACACACTAGGTTGGCCAGTGGGTCCCTTTTACCCGTGATTTGTGACATGCAAAACCACTACGGATACTCTTTCAGCAATTTGATGGCCCTGTGGCCTCTATTCTACTTTGCAACTGTTGGTATGCATAACTCATTGCAATCTGGCCCACACCTGGCAGTAACTTGTGCTGAGAGTATTGCACAAAACTAACTTTCCAAGTCCTAAACAGTGGTACCACTACAAATGTAAGAGGGACCAAATGCAAAGAATGTTTCTGCTGAAAAGAAACATTTTCAAGAAGAAATTAAAGAGGAAATTCCACTAATGAGAATGGTGACACAGACAGCTTTTACTGCAAAGAAGTATTTTATAGATCTAAAGGAAATTAAGTATGGATAAGACATCACAGCTGTAAAACTGCACTCATGAACTGTGCACTGCATGTGATGAGGATACTGACAATGTCACATGTGAATTTTATGCATAAATTAACATTATTTTTGAGTGGATAAATTGTGAATGAATTAGACTGAAATATTAACCCATTGTTAGTTATTGATTTCTCTATTTACATCATTAAGAATAATAAATACTTGTATCAACAATGTATTGCAACACTTTCCTTTCTCATTTGTATAATTTTTCTCCTAATAATAATTAATGGTGAAACAAAAACTATAAGCCTAACCATTTTTTAAACTAAATAGTCTACTTGGTAATGGTGGAAAAGGAATGGCCACTTTGCCCCATTAGGTAGGGAAAAGTAACCACTATGTAAGCATTCAGAAAAATGTTATGTATTTTATAAAATATACTTTTCCCTTAGCTATAAGTATTTGGTATTATACCTTACCATACAAACATTAGAGATGTATCTAACACAAGCTTCTGTTAACAGTTACCACTTAGTTTGTTAAGATAAGCTTAAGCCGTGGTTCAATGTCAATAAATTAGAATTTGGATAAAGAGTCACAATGGAATTGTTTGGTTACATTTTACTGTCTCCAAATCACGTGACATTGTCTCAAAATAACCATTGTGCTGAGACAGTACACAGATGTAAGACACATCACTGACCATGACATCATCATTGAGAAATAATGTTCATGACAGCTGGAAATTGTGACTATACTAAATGGTTATTCTGCCTAACAGCATCCCATATGAGCAAACCAGTTGCATCTTTGTCTGATATTGCTCACACCTTAGGTACTTGGACTATCTCTGTTTAAAAAGAATTGCTCGATATAATCACAGGGTCGGGCTGTGCATGTCTGCTTTCATGCCCTGCAGCTAATTCACTGCAAATAATAACCTATAACAGTGATCTTGCAGTAAAACAGTCTGTGAATTGGCTAGAATTATGAATTAATAACATACTGACAAAACTCTACCATCTGGTGAGCAAGATGTATGAGACAGGCGAAATACCCTCTAGGTTTCTGGAGGCATGGTGGTGGATATAAAAACTGGCATTCTGTGGTCAGGAAGTAGAATGTCAGAACTGTTACACTCAAAATAACCAGTTATTGACAATATAGTGTAAATAGATATATAAAAGTGGCAGCAGGGGAACACACACACAAAAAGGTTGGGTTTAACTTTTACAAGATTTTGGAGCCACTGGCTCCTTCTTCTGGTAGAAGAAGGATGAAGGAAAAGGACTGGAGAGGTTTAGGGAAAGGGGTACAGTTCAGAAAAGCACCCAGAAGCCCTGGTCAGGGAGACCTTCCAGACGGGACAAGAAGGAAATCAATCATCCTGGCCGTCCTATAGTTGCTGGCTTCAAAGCCCCCTCCAAACATATGTCTGCCTTAGTTGAGCAACAACTGCAACCATATTACAAAGACTTCTTTCCTATATTAGAGATACCAACTATTTCCTAGATTGCCTGAAATCTGTGCCCATCCCACTGCCACCACACACTTTGTTTATCAACACTGACACATATCCCTCTATACCAACACTCCCCATGTACATGGTCTGTTTGCTGCTGAATCTTTTCAGCCAATGCCCACCTGATTCCATACCTATGACATCCTTCTTGCCCACCTTAATCAACCTCATACTTGCCAACAATTACTTCACCTTTCTGTGGATCACTTGGAGAGGGCTTTCCATGGATCCATAAGCTTTCAGTCCCTGGTTTTGTTTAGATACATTAATGACATCTTTGCCACATGATCTGTTAAAATTCCTGGAATCTCTAAATACCTTCTCCCAATTAAATTTCACATGGTCATATTCTGAATCTCATGCCACTTTCTTTGATGTTGATCTCATCTTCACCAAAGGCCAGTTACACATTTCCATCCACGTCAAACTTACAAACAAACAACAGTACTCACATTTTGACAGTCGCCATCATCTCCATGTCAAACGTTCCCTCTCGTACAGCCTTGGCATTTGAGACAAACATATAGGTTCAGATGCAGACTCTTTACAGCAATACACCACTCTCACTTCAGCCTTCACTGGATGTAGTTATCCCAACAGCCTAGTTCAAAAGAAGATTTCCTGGGCCATCACATCCAATCCTGGTACTGCTGATCACTCCAATAAAACAGCTTTGGAGCACACCACATGTCACCCTATATTATCCTGGTCTGGAATGTATTAACCAGCTACTTCAACAAGGCCATGACTTCTTAAAATCATGCCCTGAAATGAGGTCCATTCTGTCTGAGGCTTAGCCCACCAAACCTAGAATAACTTTTCATTGCCCTCCCAATCTCCGCAATATCCTTGTCAGTCACTACGCTCCTTGTGCACCCATCTCCCCATCCTATGGCTCCTACCCCTGTAATCATCCCCTCCACAAGACTTGCCCTATGCACCCTCCTACCACCACCTGTTCCAGCACTGCAACTGGCAAAACATACTATGAAAGGGAGAGTCATCTATGAAAAAACACGTATCATATACCAGCTGTTATATAAACACTGTTTGGTCTCTTACATCAGCATGACTACCACCCAGTTATACGTCAGGATGAATGGGCATCAGCAGAGGGTGTATACTGGCAACACACAATATCCTGTTGCAGAGCACACTGTACAACATGACAGTCATGACCTTGGTGCATGCCTGTTTCATTTGGATTTTCCCCCCAGACACCAGCTTCTCAGAACTCCGCAGGTGGGAATTTGCACTACAACCTGTCCTTGGTTCTTGCCACCCACACAACCTTAATTTATGTTAATTCCTTCCCTCTCAGCATTTCTTCAAAATAAATACTCCTTTATTCACTCCATTTTAAGTTTCTACAACTTTCATATTCTGACCTGTCTATTTTTCACTGACTTCCCTCCTACCTCTGTTACATGTACTACACTTAGCTTTTCACTCTTATTAACTCATGCACAACTGTAGTGATAATCTTTGTCTTGCATATTATCCTGTCTTCCACCTTTAAGCTCTCAGGTTTTCAAATCTTGTCCAGTGCAGTCCCAACAGTCCACTGGCTCCAAAAGCTAGTAACAGTTACCCTTTTGTATGTGTTTTCCCCTGATGTCACTTGGTGAGTAGTTTTTGTTTTTTTTTCAGTCCATTTACATTAGGAATCTTAATCTGGTAGATATATTATAAAAAGAGAAATGGATAGGTTGAAATTAGACATAGTTGTAATTAGCGAAGGGTGGTGGCGGAAAGAACAGGACTTCTGGTCAGATGTTTAAGGGATAGCAATACAAAATCAAACAGAGGTAATGCAAGAGTAGTACTAATAATGATTAAGAAAATGAGAATGAGGTTTAGATACCATCAACAGCATAGTGAAGACATTTTTGTAGCCAAAATAAATATGAAGCCAACACTCACCGCATTAGTACAAGTTTATATGCCACTAGCTCCACAAAGGAAGTAGATTGAAATAATAGATAATAAGATAAAATAAATGAATCAGATAGTTAATGTACAAGAAAATTTGACCACAGAAAAAAGAAGAGAACAAGAAATAGTAGTAGAACATGGACCAGAGGAAAAGAATGAAAGAGGAAGTCACCTGGCAGAATTTTGAATAGAGACCTGGGAACACTACAAGGTTTCAGACTGATTATATAATGGTAAGGTAGAGATTTTGAAACTAGATTTTAAACAGCTAGACATTTCCAGGCACTGATGTGAACTCTGATCAGACAATGTTGGTTAGGAGCAGCAGATTAAAACTGATGAAACTGCAAAAAGGCAGAAATTTATGGAGATGAGACCTGAACAAAGCAAAAGACCTAGACTTGTTGAAAGTCTCAGAAGGATATTTAGGCCATATTGTGCTGAAACAGGGGAAACGAATGTAATAAATGATGACTGTGTAGCTTTGAGAGATGAAATAGTGAAGGCAGCAGAGGATCACATAAGCAAATGTGGACTCTGGTCACAATTTACAGGTTGTTGAGCCGTAGATTAAAACTGAATAAATTGCAAAAAGGTAGACAATTAAAGAGATGGGACCTGGTAAGTTGAAAGAACCAGAGGTTTTTGGGAGTTTCACAGGGAGTATTAGGAAATGATTGACTACAACAGAAGAAAGGAATACAGTAGAAGACAAATGGGTAGCTGTGAGATATGAAATAGTGAAGACAACAGAGGTAAAAATACAAGAAAAATGAAAATCCTTTGATAACATGTGAGTTATTGAATTTAAATAACAACAGGGCACAATATAAAATGCAGTAAATGAATCCAGCAAAAGGAGAATACACACATCTGAAAAATGAGATCAACGGAAAATACACAATGGATAAACATGAATGACTAAAGAACAAATGCTAAGATGTAAAAACATGCATGAATATAGAGAAAATAGATGCTGCTTATGGGAAAATTTAAGAGACCTTTGGGAAAAAGAGAAACATCTGTGTGAAGATCAAGAGCTTTGATGACAGGCCAGTACTACTCAAAGAAGGGATGACCAAAAAGTGGACGGAATGTAGACAGACAAGGGAAAAAAAATTTGAGGGCAATGTTATAGAAAAGAGAAGAAGAAGGTGAAGATGTCATGTGAATATGAGACTGACTCAAAACAGCATCAGATATGACACAGAAAAATGTGGTTACACCTGATACCAGTCTATTCTAGAGTTTTCATGTTTAGATTATAATATTCAGGGGCTGAGAAATAAGTTTTTTGCACTTACAGTTGCAATTAACAATACCATATGAACTGTATGTGTATTGTGGAGCACTTGTGCAGGGATTTTGAATTAGGTATTGTTAACATCAATCATTATAGTTTGGCTGGTCAATTTTGTAGAAAGGATAACAAAAGTGGTGGAGTTCATATATAAAAGGAGGAGTGAGCCAGAAATACTGAGTATTGAAAAGAATTTTGAAGTTGCTTCTGTTCAATTTTGTGGGGAGCTGTGTAACACAATAATTACAGAAATATATAGAGCACTAGGTGGCATCACAGAAACCTCTATTAATAAAGTGGAATCTCTGCTGGACATTATGTTTACTGAAAAATTCACTATAATTGTCTGTGGGAACTTTAACATAAACCTTTTGAATTAGTCTGCATCAAGAAATTTGTTTCTTAATGTATTGCAGAGTTTCAGTATGTTTCTTTTCAAAAATAGTCCCACCAGAATAACAAACACAATGGGAAGTTGTATAGACATCATATTTTCAAATGTGGACACTGACCTAAGGATATCTGATCATAATGCCTTCATCCTTACAATGTCATCTACACCTGTGAAAGAAAAGGATGTACTTCTTTCTTACAGAAGACATCAAATGAAGGAAAATCCAGGATGGAACAATTACATTATAAGAAAAGGATAGATTGGCAACTATTGACAACAAAAAGGCAACTACACATTTCAGCTGTCACCCTAAAAGACTTGTTCTAAACTAGAAGACACATGCATGTTCATCCAAGTGTAACTCACACACATAATGCCACTGTATCTGGCTGTTGATAGGGGTCATGTGTGTTTGAGTTGTGCTTTTTGTGTGTATATGTGTGTGAGCTCAAATGTATAGCTGTCTTTTTGTTATGCCTGTCTGCGCCTCAATGTCTCCTATGCATTGCAAATATCAATTGATCCTCCTCCACAGTATTTTCTTATAGAAGAAATTTTTCTTCAGAAAATATTGCTAGTTTTGTTGACAGTCAAACTAATGAATGTTAGAAATGCTTTCAAAATTAGGTACTAACAATGTTCATGAAGCTTTCTCTTCAATGTTCACTTGCAGTTTTGAAAGATGTTTTCAAGGAAAGTGACAATAGTCATTTCATGTCATATCTCTAAATCTAGCTCCTGGATTATGTCAGGCATTAAGGTTGCCTATAGGACATTAAAACTGCTCAGTTCTCAGATGAAAAGCTCTGCTGGTTGCCAGTTTATAGAATACATAAAGATCTATAAGAAAATATGTGACAGGTACTTACAAAGTCAAAGTTATTTAGGTATGATAGCATAATAAGAATATCAAGTCAAGCAACAAATCAGAACCAGTATGTGATATTGTAAAATGTGAAACACAAAGATACATGAAGAACAGGAAATTACATTTACAAATGTTGATAATATCAATTCTATATGCTGATAATATCAATTCTGAAAAAAATAATAATAATAATAATAATAATAATAATAATAATTTATGGGTGCTTCCCAAACATTTGTCTTAAATTTTACAAATCAGGATAAATTTATGTATTGTACATCTGCATACAGCATGAGGATAGTTCCAGGTAGTGGGCACTAAGCAGAAAAGGTGATTAAATGCAATGTAGATGACCCTGAAGTTTCTACGTCTTCCACAACTTCCACGCCGGGAGTTGCAAATCAACAGGTTATGCGCACTCCGCCATGGCCACCTCACCCAATGCTTTGTTCGAACATTTGGAAGCCCAAATACGACTGCCGGGCCCCTTCAATCCTTCGCCAATGGCCAGCTCTCCATTACATCATAGTGATTCATGATCTCCAACCACATTAACCTCAAACTTTGTTGTTCTACAACGGTCGAGTGCTACACCATTAACTCAAACAATGGACTCGGGATTCGTGTCGCCGGACTGTGCTTGCAAACATGTGAAGTGTGAAATGGATAATATTCAGAACTGTGTACCAACCAATTGATCGTGTAATGTTCAAAGTGATCTACATTTGCACATGTACTTTGACTCTCAATGGGCTGCAACAATTGTTACTGTCATGCTGTGTGCAACACCACCATTTTTCCAAAATGCACCCAGCCACTATCAGTGGTGACCTGTTCCAGTTTTGCCTCATTTGCAGACTAACAATGAACATTTTCATGCACAAAATTCGCCTTGCTCACCTCCCAGACCTGTTGCTCAACTTTTTGACAACATGGGTTCAAGCACATCTTTCAGCGTTTCGTCTTCCAGGGACATCTTACCACACCACAGTGATCTTCCACAAGTTCCACTAGTAATTTATAGTCCAACCCCATGTTTTCAATGTGCCCAGAGAACTCACACTTTTGTCACACGAGTTACCAACCCACCCCCCACCCCCCTGCCCCCTCCCCCCACCCCACACTCACAGGGGGCCCCGGTTCCAACCACTCAGCTGCTCGCCTCTCCCACAGCTCCACCTGTGTCTGCCAAGCTGGCCTTCCACTTTATTTCCAACGTGGGCAAATTCAAATCAGTACCTGTAACCTACAGTCCAGTTTACAGGACACCCTACATGTATTGTGTAACTGCTCTTTCCCACGGTACCAACTGTGCCAGCCGTGTCGTGTTTTCGTGACACGTCAAGGACAATGCAACCCACTGTTGCTATGGACGTTCTTGCCCGTAACACACCCACGCCAATCCTGCCATGGACCAGCCGTTTTTCCAAGGGACATCGAAGCCGCCTTCAGCCCTTCCCCCAGGTCATCTGCCGGTGCTGCCACCTTTATACGAAGACAACCCTGTATCATGGTTTGTGCTTGTTGAGCATCTTTTCGAGTTGCATCACGTGTCCGATGACAACTCTAAATTCTGTGTCTTGTCACACACCTCCATGATCACTCAGACTTAATTTGCGATCTACTCCTCTCACCACTGCCTCTACCGAAGCACAAGTTCGCGAAGAAAATGATCATGGTACGACTCACCGTCTCACCACAAGAATTAATCAAGATCTTGTACAATAAACACCTGGGGGACTGAACTCCATCAAACTCTGGCGCCGCCTTCAGTTACTTTTGGGTGAGCATACCATGCCGGATGTCATTCAGTGGGTGGTGTGGTCTGCCAAATTGCCTACTAACCTAAAGATCCACCTGCTACTGCACTCCTACGAGTCAATTGACTCTCATCTCTGCATCGAAGACCAACTGTATTCATTGCTATGACAACACCACCCAGCTCACAACTCACCGTTAGTTGGCACAACTGCTCCTGCTTACCGGCCATCTCTTGGCACAGGCAGGGCTCTCTCTGCCTCTGCACCTTCTACATCACCTGACAGTATCCGCTCACTCTCTCCACCGTCCGAGCACTCCACGATTGCCCACAAACCATACGTGCAGAACAAATTAATGAGGACAAGCCTCCTCTGCTGCCACAGCCACCACCACCATGACATCCGGCTCATCCATACTGCTGGTACCACGCGCTTTTTGGCGATAATGCCAAGAAATGTTGCTTACCTTTCCAGCACCCAAATGCTGACAGCAGGACCTAAAAGACGCCAAGGGAAACCTCACAGGTGTCCTCATACATTGCACTCCATCCACTTGTTTGCCTGGCCAAGCAGTCATTTGTTCGTGACTGACATTTTGTCACTGCTCATTTTCCTAGTTGAAATTGGTGCTGATGTGTCTACCATACCTACATCGATGGCTCCCCCCATCTTTTCACCGACGAAGTCACTTCTACAAGCTGTCAAACACATCACTGTTAGAAACCTCAGGCTCTGTCAAAGTTACAGTGTACCTATCTCCTTCTCTGTGTTTTCCGTGGCCTTTTTACATTGCCAACATTGATGAACCAATTCTAAGTATGGATTTTTTGTCCCATCCCTAAAACAGCTATTATCATGCAGCTTGGTTTATTCCAATACAACTTCATGCTGTTCACCCTAAAAAACATGGCGCAAATGTGGCACCTTTCATTGACTCCATCTTACGACAGCTCGAGTCTTACTTCACATATTTGGATGACGTACTCATTTTCAGCAAGTCAGCTGACGAACATGAAAATCATTTATCTATGGTCCTCCAGACCTCGAACTCCAACGGCGTTCCATGCACGATGCCAACGCTGCTCTCACCCGCACCAGGTACCAAGTGCAAGGGTGACAGCAGACAGTCGCCGTGCACTACGACCCACTCCATGCTGCATGCACAGCTACCCTCTCCAAACAAGCACACACCATGCTCACGTACTACACATGTGACTTTCATGCTGCCTTTTCCCACTCGCACTAATGGCTATGCCTCGTTGCGTCCTACCTGTCCAAAAACTTCGCATCAGGACATTGCTCAGTCCCGCGTGCAGTTCTCAGTTTCTTCCGTCACTGACAGAATGACACACAAGATAGTTACCATTGCCAGCCCTCCTATTAGGCACAAGCTTAGATGCCTCAACCCTATTAAGTTGCGCACAATCCAGCAGCAAATTAATGAACTTTTGGAGGCAGGTATCCTGCAACTGTCAAACGGCAACTGGTCTTCACTGATCCACCTCGTCCTCAAACATGACTGTTATTTCCAAAACTGCGGCGACTAAAGACATTTAAACATTCATACTGTCATGGACAATTACACCGTGCCTAACATAAATGATTTCACTCATATGTTATCAGGCGCTACAATCTTCAGTGTTATTGACGAGGTCAACAAAGAAAAATTCCAGTTGCGTCAGCCTTCCATCACTTTCTTGGGGTACATCGTCTCCACTGACGGAATACAGCCTCCCAAATCTCACGTGCATGCCATCACTTCACTGCTGCCCCTGGCTACTTACAAAGAACTCCGACATTTCCTGGGCACAATAAATTACTACCGTCATCACCTGCCTTCTGCCGTGCAGGACCTGCTGACAGACTCACTGTCAGGTAAACAGACATCAGGACGAAAATCCTTTCGCTGGACTGCACCTATGCATCCTCATGGATCGCAAACCACTTGCAGACACTTTCCTCAATCCCCCTCTAGGACTCACCCCCCCCCCCCCCCCCCCCTCCCGGCGTTTCTGTCACTTTGATCTAGTCTCCCAATTCACAACCAACATTCGCTATATCAAAGGCATGGACAACATTGCTGCAGATTTTTTTTTTTTTTTTTTTTGCAGATCAATACTATTTCAAGCATCATTGACATATCTAATCTGGCCACCCTACAAGCCTCCGATGAGGAATCTCAAGCTCTCCTCACAGACCCTCAAACATCCCCTGTGTTTACTAAAGCTACATTCGCCGTCATTGTGGATGAGGTGTAGTGTAACTCTTCTAACATTATGAACATGCCCGTTACTCCCACCCCCTGTGCTAGCAGGCCTTCGATGCTCAGTATAACCTCGCCCACCCTAGTGCCCGCACCACTACATGATTCATCTCCGAGTGTTTCAATTGGAAAAATATAAAACGGGACTGTCAGACCTGTGCACACAGCTGCATCCCCCACCAATGCAACAAAATTGGCTGCCACACCACCTCACCACTGGGCAAGTTTGACATGCCTCCAGGACGATTTCATCATGTACATACCAATCCTATCGGTCCTCTTTCACCATCAGAGGGCCAAAGATACATTCTATCCACAATTGACCGCATGTTGCACTGAGTAGAGGCAGTCCCCTTACCTAAAATCACTGCTGAGACCATGGCCAAGGGTTTTATCTCCTCATGGATTGCTAGGTTCAGTTGTCCGACCACCATCACCACCGACGAGGGACAGCAGTTTGAGTCTTCCCTGTTCAGCATTTTATGTAATGTCTGTGGCATAAAGAAAATTCACACCACAGCCTACTATCCACAAAGCAACGGGTTAGTGGAATGGTGGCACCGCACTCTAAAAATGGCGCTCAGGTGCCATGACTGCCTCTGGTCCGAAGCACTTCCATGTATACTGCTCAGCCTCCGTTCATCTTTCAAGCCCGACTTACAGGCAACTATCTCAGAATTCGTTTTTGGGGAGAACCCCATCCTACCAGGGGAACTTATTCAGCCTCAAGTACCTGAAGTCTTCCCCCCCCCCCTCCCCTCCCCACCCCTCCATGGATTTAACAGGTCGCATGCGCGCCCCCTTCTTCAAACGTGCACGCCTGCACCCACCTATCAGCCACTCCCTGCCACTTATGTGCCAACTGCTCTCTACACTTGCTCCCATGTAATGCTGAGAGACGATTCAGTCTGACAACCTCTGCAACCACCTTTTCTCGGCCCTTTTAAAGTCCTCTGGCAGGGCGATACAACTTTCAACATCATCATCAAAGACAGTCCGCAAACTGCTTCATTACACCGAATCAAACCAGCATTCGTGGACCCCAACAACCCTCAGCTCGCTCAGTCTGATTCTCCTAATGACTCTCCCACCAGTCTCCCTCCCACTGTGGAGTCCGACAAAGTTTCTCCTTGGGTCACCACACCATTTTGTTCACCCGATGCCTCACCATCACCTTTCGTCTGTTTCTCAGACATCGCGTGTGTGGGTTTCATTGCTACCTCATCGACTATGGAGACACCTTCTCCCATAGTCACCCTCCTCTGCAATGTACCCCCACACCGTGTGGACAACATTTCAATCGTCACTCTTGGAGACTGAGTTCTCATTCTACTCACAAACACCGTAGCCCCACCACCCAATGACCAGTTAAACATCATTGTTGTGCATAGCCTCACCCTCTCTCATGGGTGCGACCCGATGAAAATTCATGCCTTCATCTCGCTGGACAGTTCGATTAGCATCTGGGATTGCCACACCTACACCCTGGCATCCCCATTCAACCCACCTGCTCTCGGGCTGGCTGTTGCATCGTCCATCCTTGCTGACTCAACGACTTCGAAGTGGACCTGCCTTCCGTCGCTCCGCCTCTGCACCTCACCCTGGCCGAGATGGAGGTCCAGGTCATGCGTCTACCAGCTCGTATGACCACCAACAGCATCAATGCCCACATGGTTTTCCCTCAAGACTCACATGTGGTACTCCGTACTGCGGGGGTGTGAGGAGGGGGGGGGGGGGGGGGGGGGTTCGTTTGTGTGGCATCAACAGGTCGTATCTTTGGGACTCAGGTCACTTATCCAAGTCGCCATGTTAATTCACCTGTTCTTATACCTTGGAATGTGTGCACATGAATGATAATTGTCAAAATATATGTATGTGCAGATATTAGGGGGGACAGTTTATTCCGTATACTACTATTTGTATTCTGTTCCCACAATGGAACATTTTTTTGGGGTTAAAATTAACAGTCAATTTAAAGAAATTTTTACATTACAGAAAAGGGCTATACAATTATTGTCACTTAGGACTGACTGCAAGTTTAGTCTGTGCACTGTACTCTCCTAGTACTTGTACAAATGTTTGTTGATGATAAGAGTTACATGTGGTAACCTGCAAACCAGCTGCAATTACCACAGTTGTAATATTTGCAGCAAGTGCCTGAACTTGTAAATCAAGTAAGAACAATTCATACTCAAAGATATGCGAACCACTTTGGTGTCATTCTTTACAATGCACTGCCAACTTACATAAAGGAGCTGGAGAAGGAAATTGATTTTAGAGCACAGATAAAATCATTTCTTGCTGAGACATGTTCCCACAATGTAAATGAATATGTTAGCTTACAGAGATATTAGACCCTCTTTTATTGTTGAGTCCTTTTGATTTTGTTAATTAATGCACCATCTATACTCTGTCTGTATTTGCGAAACAATTTTTCTGCTGTTTTTACCAGATGCAGTGCAATACACATCCTCATAGAAGGAGCTACTGTTACATTAATTTTCATGGATATAGTGGTGATAGGCTTTTTATGTGTTCCTGTGTTACATTTCTCAGCAGTGTTGCATAACATGTTCTACATGTACATCTACAAACATACTCCACAAGCCACTGTACAGTGCATGGAGGAGGATACCCTGTACCACTATTTGACGTTTCCTTCCCTCTTCCACTCACAAACAGAGAAAGAGAAAAATGACTGACTGTATGCTTCCATACAAGCCCTACTTTCTTTTATCTTATCTTCATGGTCCTTATGTAAAACATGTGGTAGAGGCAGTAGAATTGTTCTGCAGCCAGCTGTAAATGTGGGTTGTCAAATTTTCTTGATCATATTCTGTGAAAAGAATGTTATCTTCCCTCCAAAGATTCCTGCTGGAGTTCACAAAACATCTTAATAATATTAGCATGTTGATTGAACCTATCAGTAACAGATCAAGCAGCTCATGTATGAATTTCTTCAATGTCTTTCTTTAATCCAATCTGCTGGGGATCTCAAACAAGTGAGCAGTATTCAAGAAGTATTCTCTGTGTGGTCGCTTTTGTAAATGAAGCACTTTTTCCTAAAATTCTCCCAATAAGCTGGAGCCAACCATTAGCCAACCCCACTGACATCCTTACATGCTCATTCTATTTAATGTTATGTCTAAATGCTTAATTGATGTGACTGTGTCAACATCCTACTCATGATCTATTTGAGCATTATGGGATTGTTTTCCTTGCTCATCTATATTAACTTGCTTTTTTTTACTTTTAGGGCACACCGGCATTGATCACACTGACTAGAAATTTTGTCTAAGTCATCTTGTATCCTCCTGCAGTCACTCAATGATGACATGTTCCTGTATACCACAGCATCATCAGTAAACAACCACAGATTGCTGCTCACCCTGCCCATCAGACAGTTTATGTATACAGAGAATAGAAGTAGTTCTATCATACTTTGCTGGATACTCCTGATCATGTCCTTGTCTCTAATGTGCACTCACTGCCAAAGGGCAACATACAAGGAGTCTTCAAGCCACTCACATACCTGGGAAACTACTGTGTATGCATACCTTCATTAACAATCTGCAGTGGGACAGCATGTCAGCTGCTTACTGGAAATCTGTCTGTCTGTTGCCCTTCATCCATTGTTTTCAGAATATCGTATGACACAATGGCAAGCTGAGTTTTGCAACAGCATTATATTTGAACTGAGAATGTATTCAAGAATTCTGCAGCAAACTGGTTTTAAGGATAATGGTCTCTACTTTTGTAGATCTGTTCTTTTAGCATTCTTATATACAATAGAAACCTGAGCCTTTTCTTGAGACTTTCATTGGTTGCCACGCTCATGATAAATGCAAACTAATTAAGGAGCCAACGCAGTACAGCACTCTCTGCAAAACCAAACTGGCATTCCATGTGGACCTGGTAACTTATTTTTTTCAACTCTTTCATTTGATTCTCCACATCAGGTGTGCCTGGTACTATGTCCTCCACATGGGAGTCAGTATGATGGTCAAATGATGGTGCATTTGTATGAACCTCCTGCTTGAATGATTTCTTAAACAAAAAATTTACAACTTCAGCTGTCCTTTTGCTGTCTTCCATTGTCCTACCTCCAACAAGTGACTGGATAGAAGCCTTTGACCCACTAAGTGATTTTAGGTACAACCAGAACTTTCTCGGGTTCTTGTCAAGATCTTTTGCTATGGTATGATGATGGTAGTTGTTGTATGCTTGGCACATCATACATTTTACAAATGCAGTAGTGTCTACTAACTTTTGCCTGTCATCATTTCTGCGTTCTTTTTTTAACAGGGGAGAGAGAGAGAGAGAGAGAGAGAGAGAGAGAGAGAGAGAGAGAGAGAGAGAGAGAGAGTGTTTTGGGGGAGGGGGAGCAGCATCAAACCAGTCTTCAGACGGAAGATCACAATAACAACTACAACAACAACAACAACAACAACATTGTCAGCTTTACATTTGTGCTTCTCATGAGTGCTCATACTGCTGCATTCTTTCAGAATATTTTAATTACCGGTTTTAAGCATAGCTCTCATGTAGCTGCATTTGCTGCATGTTTTACAGCTTATAATGAGAGTACATCCAAGAGATTCTAGTAGATAGTGATACAGCTATAACCAATCATACATCATGATACACTTCTTTGCTATTATAATATTTTTTAATGTTGGTTTGCACTAAACATAAAAGATTGTTACACACTTAGCTTTTGTATGAAACCTTCTTCAAAACATTCATTCACACAAGCAAGTACACCTCACACACACATGATCAGTATCTCCTGCAGCTCAGGCTGTAATGCAGCACCAATCTGGTAGGGGTGCGGAAGGGGAAGGAATGGCAGGATACAGGCACGGGGAAAGAAAGAGTGCTGTCTGGTGGAGCAAGCAGGGAGTAAGTGAAGCCATGACAAGACTGCTACCAGCTGCAGCATCAGGAAGCTGCAGGGCAGGAGTTGGAGGGAATGGCGAGGGGGTGAAAAGGGGAGAAGTGAATGTGTTGGCAGAGGACAGCACACAGTGAGGTTGAAGAGTTGAGCACAGGAAGAAGGTGATAGGACGGATGGGGGCAGAAACCGTTGTGAAGGGTCTGGGGACAGTGATTGCTGTGGGATGAGGTTGGGATAATATCAGGAGCAGAGATTGTGATGTAAAGATAACTCCCATCTGCGCAGGCGACAGAAACTGTTGGATGGAGAACGTGGGGTCAGAGGTTACTGTAGGTTGAGGATGGTATAGTTTTGGGAGCAGAGAATGTGTTGTTCTAGGAGCCATTTAAATCAAACATATTATGTTCAATTTGCATGCTGCACCACAGAATGGTCTACTTTGCTCTTGGGCACAGTTTGGTTGTGGCAATTCATCTCGGTGGACAGCTGGTTTTACCAACATAAAAGACTATGCAATGACTGCAGAAAAGCTGGTATATGACATGGCTGCTTTCACACTTGTCTCAGCCTCTGATGGGGTAGGATAATCTTCTGACAGGATTTGAATACCAAGAAGGTGGATTTGGCTGGTCTTGCACCTGGGTCTTCCACAGGGATATGGTTCCTGTGGCAAGATGTTTTGATTGGGAATGGTGGAGGGACAGACTAGGAGGTTGTGGAGGTTGGGTGGGTGATGCAACATCACTTTAGGAGGGGAGAAAAGGATCTTGGGTAGATTATCCCTAGTTTCAGAGCACCGTGAGAGATAATCAAAGTCCTGATGAAGGATGTGTTTTAGTTGCTCCAGTCCAGGGTGGTATTGTGTAATAAAGGGAGCACTGCTTTGTAGCTGGTTCTTGGGGATGATGGGAGGATTTGGGGTGTGTGGGGAAATGACATGAGGGATCTGTTTGAGGACTGGGGTTTAGTGCCCGTCTGTGAAGGCCTTGATGAGACTTTAAGAACACTGAGCAAAGGCATTCTTATTGCTGTAGATATGCTGTTCCCAGGTGATCTTGCTATGTGGGAGGGATTTTTTGGTGTGGAAGGGATGGCAGCTATCAAAATGCAGGTGCCATCAGTGATTGGGGGTTAAATATGGACAAAAGTGTGACAGGAGCCATCAGCGAGGAGGAGTTCCATGCCCAGAAAGGTGGCATGCAGGGTTTAGGAGAACCAGGAGGTTGTGAAGGAATGAGAATGGGGTGACTTGGCTCTGTGTCCAGGTCATGAAGATATCATCAATGAAACTGAACCAGCCTAGAGGTTTGGAATTCTGGGAAGCTAGACTAGTCTCCTCTAGATGGCTGATTAACAGGCTGGCATAGGAGGGAGTCATGCAGGTGTCCATGCTTGTGCCATGTATATGTTTGTATACTTTCCATTCAAAGCAGAAGCAGTTGTTAGTTAGGATAAAGTTTGTAAGGTATATCAAGAATGAGGTAATGTATTTGGAGTCTGAAGTACTGGTACATTAGGAAATTTCTGGATTTTCCATTGTATGACTTCGTGACAATGGTAACACACAGTTTTTAATATTAGATTATTGGTTTATTTCAAAGTTCACAAATCCACTTTTTTTGTCATGTTTATTTATCTCCTTTTATTATAAAAGACTATCCACATCTAAAATTGATTATTCAGGATTAACTAAATACAGTAATTATTTGATTTAAGCTACTCCACATATATGTCATATCTGTTGAAAAATTGATATGAATGGGAATCTGTGATCTGCCAATGTAAATCCTATGCATCTATGGTTTATGTTTTTCTCTGTTTAGTAGTAATAGTAGCAGTAGTAGTAGTTGCAGTAGTAGTAGTAGTAGTAGTAGAACAAAGAAATAGTGGTTGCTGGTGATTTCAATGTAGATTTCCTTAAAGACTCTCCCAATAAGAACTTATTTGAGTTAGTAACACTATCATTCAACTTAATTCCTACAGTAAAGTTTCCCACTAGACTAGCCACTTGCTCACAAACAGCCATTGATAATATCTTTATAGAAAAGTCCAATGAACAAAATTATATTACAAAACCAATAGTCAATGGCCTCTCAGACCATGACATGCAGTTCCTTCTGTTAAATGTTAATACTGAACAGGATATAAAATCTGTTAAATCTGAGCTCAAGAGGGTAATCAGTAAGCCAAAAATTGATTATTTTAGGACACTCCTCAGAGACATTCACTGGACTGATGTTTACAGTGCTCATGGCATGAATGAAAAATATAACATTTTTGCTAATAAAGTGCTTACCTTATTTGAACACTGCTTTCCCCCAAAACTTACCAAGGTTAGAGCAAAGTCTACAAAGAAGCCATGGATTACTCGAGGAATAGGGGTATCTTGTAAAACAAAAAGAAAACTGTATCTGTCAATCCGAAACATTTCCAATGTTGATGCTATAGGAAATTATAAGAAATACTGCAAAATATTAAAGACTGTAATACGGATGTCAAAGCAAATATATTACAAGGAAAAGATAGTCATATCAGATAACAAAATAAAGACAATGTGGGATATAGTGAAGGAGGAGACCGGTAGAACCAGACATGAAGAGGAACAAATAGCATTAAGAGTAAATGATACATTGGTGACAGATGTGTATAGTGTTGCAGAACTTTTTAACAAACATTTTATAACTGTTACTGAAAAGATGGGGTTGTCAGGTTCGGTAGATGCTGCTATGGATTACCTTAGACCAGACATTTCAAGTAACTTCCATAATATGAATTTGACCCTCACTGCCCCAACAGAAATAATGTCCATCATAAAATCTTTAAAATCAAAAACATCTAGTGGGTATGATGAAATATCAACAAAGTTAATTAAAGAATGTGATTCTGAGCTAAGTAACATATTAAGCTATCTGTGTAACCAGTCGTTTATCAGTGGAATATTTCCTGAATGGCTGAAATATGCTGAAGTTAAGCCACTGTTTAAGAAGGGAGATAAAGAAATAGCATCAAATTTCCGTCCAATTTCACTGTTGCCAGCATTCTCAAAAATTTTCGAAAAAGTAATGTACAGTCGTCTTTATCACCATCTTATCTCAAATAACATACTGCCAAAGTCACAGTTTGGATTTCTAAAAGGCTCTGATATTGAGAAGGCTATCTTCACTTACAGTGAAAATGTGCTTAATTCATTAGATAAAAAATTGCAGGCAACTGGTATATTTTGTGATTTGTCAAAGGCATTTGACTGTGTAAATCACAATATCCTTTTAAGTAAACTAGAATATTATAGTGTAACAGGAAACGCTGCAAAATGGTTCAAATCTTATATCTCTGGCAGGAAACAAAGGGTGTTATTAGGAAAGAGTCATGTATCAAGCTATCAGGCATCATCCAACTGGGAACTAATTACATGTGGGGTCCCACAAGGTTCCATTTTGGGTCCCTTACTTTTCCTTGTGTATATCAATAACCTTTCATCAGTAACATTACCAGATGCCAAGTTTGTTTTGTTTGCCGATGATACAAACATTGCAATAAATAGCAAATCAAGTGTAGTCTTAGAAAGATCAGCCAATAAAATATTTGTGGACATTAATCACTGGTTCCTAGCCAATTCTTTGTCACTAAACTTTGAAAAAACACACTACATGCAGTTCAGAACTTGTAAGGGGTGTCCCAAGAGTATATGTCTAACATACGATGACAAGAAGATAGAAGAAGTGGACAGTGTTAAATTCTTGGGATTACAGCTTGATAATAAATTCAACTGGGAGGAGCACACCACAGAACTGCTGAAGCGTCTTAACAAATCTCTGTTTGCAATGCGAATTTTGTCAGACATAGGGGATATAAAAATGAAAAAGCTGGCATACTATGCTTACTTTCATTCCATAATGTCATATGGGATTATTTTTTGGGGTAATTCATCAAGCCAAGCTAAAGTTTTCCAGGCACAAAAACATGCAGTAAGAATTATATGTGGTGTGAACTCAAGAACATCCTGCAGAAGCCTTTTAGGGAACTAGGGATACTAACTACAGCTTCCCAATATATTTATTCCTTAATGGAATTTGTCATTGAAAATATATCACTTTTTCAAACCAACAGCTCAATTCATGGAATCAATACTAGAAATAAGAATAATCTTCACAAGGATTTAAAGTCACTTAGTCTTGTACAAAAAAGGTGTGCATTATTCAGGAACACACATTTTCAATAACTTGCCAGCAGCCATAAAAAGCTTAACAACCAATGAAATTCAGTTTAAGAGAAGCCTAAAGGATTTATTGGTGGCCAACTCCTTCTACTCCATTGATGAATTTCTTAGTAAAACCAACTGATTTGTATATAAGTACAACATAACTTCTGCACAATTTCAGTGCAGTAATGTGTTCACTGAAAATTTGTGTGTCTGTGTGTGTGTGTGTGTGGGGGGGGGGGGGGGGGGGGTTGTGTGTAAGTATAATCTAACTTCTGCACCATTTCAGTGCAGTAATGTGTTCATTGTAAATAAGTATTACAGTAGTTGTATTACATGTTTATTACCTTATAAATAAATAAAAAAGCTTTTTTTATTTTAAATTCAGTGCATTAGTATTTGTAAAATGACTCTTAGTGTTCATTAAAAAATGACGATCATTCCACTTGGGACCTGTGGAATGGTACATTAGCTTATTTGTTTTAGTTGTAAATATTTGTCATGTATTGTTGTTTTTCTGACATGTTCCACATCCTGGAGGACCTCCTCACTACGGATCAATTGGAATGAAAGTAAATCTAATCTAATCTAATCTAGAATAGAGTGGCGAGCTGATGTGAGCTGTGATGGAGAGAAGTTGAAATGTGATTCATCCCTGATGTACTCTTGTAGGTTATATTGTTAATGTTTTGTGTAGAGTGAGAAAATCATTTTGTGGTTATTTGGTGAGGAATACAAATTAAAGTGACTTAAATTGCTCTTTCATTTTAAATATGTTACATTTAATAGCTGTATCTGAGTACAAGAGAGAAATGCATTACTGATGATTACTGAATGAAGGAATTATGCCACAATACTGACAGCAAAAAAAAGATTAACATTTGTTTTAAACACTTCTAAGACCCATGAATCCTCTCAGCAAAATCACATCCCATTTACTTTCTGGACAGTGAGCAGCAACAGCTGCTACTACTACTAGTACTACTTACTACTACTACTACTACTACTATACTAATATGGTAACAAACAGGAAGATGATAACTGTTTCAAGCTAATGACATTTAACAACATTTCAGTGATAAAAAAGTTCTAGAATCCTTTCCCCGAAATTAACCTTAATCAATTCAGAATTTTGACTGTACTCTTATTATGTCAGTTAATTAACAATATTTCAGTTATAGGCTGTTAGGAGCATTCACTGGCAAACAACTCTTAAATGTAGAAAGATGGTTATAACAAATATGTTAAATTTCAGAACAACATCTAATGCATTATATACATCAATGAACTGGTATTCAGCAGAGTCTTCCAAAATATGGCTGCTGTGAAATTATTAACACATATTATTTAACACTGAGTTTCCAAGTTGCCTATCATCATCATTATTTTCCCTTCTAGTTTGCCACCATGGTCTAGTAGGCTATTTGAAACTAAGTGAGTCTTCATGATGATAACATTCCTATGTACAAAAATGTTATCTTTGAATGTGCTACTGCATTGTATACTTCTCATAACAGAGTTTGCAGTTGAAATCTGAATTCTAGAAAAATATGAAAATCATAATTAATTACTTGCCTACTCTTATATGACAAGAAACAAAAGCTTCAAATTTTTAGAAAATTGTGAAAATGCCTTGGCAGAGATTTGTAAACTTTATTGTTAAAATATGTCCTGAGGTAACACCAGTTCATACATGCATACTTATCGTTTTTCCTTTTAAAAATTACATGAGTGCACATTTTTGAAATTATGATTGTGTCTCATACATATAACAGTTCCCCATTTTCTCAGATAGTTTATAGTATAGTAATTTCAATTTATAATATTTCACTATGATTTTTTATATTATTGTGTTTAAATTTTGTTCACATAAGAATATTAAAACAACTGCCTTTTCATATCCTCTTTCATTTAAGATGGTAAGAAAATTATTTCCTTTCCAACTCTGCAACATTTAGCTGAATTCTGTTAAATGCATTCTCATGTCCAAAATTTCAGTTACTCTTGCAGCAACTCAACAGTGATTGTGTCAGCTAACACTTTTTGTTTAGTGGCACAGTGGGGCCACAGGACTCTCTTCAGAGTCAGCTGATTCTGAGCTTCTGTAGTATGCATGTATGTTTTATGTAGTGCTACCAAGCAACAAACTTTACGATTATCATTTTATCTGAGCATACTGGCCTGGGTCCTCTCCACACCCTAATCTCTCTTAGTACTTACCACCTGACTGAAAATAATTGGATAGAGAAGCTGCCTCTTTTACACCAGTGATCGCAGGGTTTCCATAATTTGTAGTGGCAATGTTTCATATTGTTTCAACTAAGAAAAATCTATCAAACCACTTTTAACTAATATGACAACTATGTTTTGTAGGCTACATCTCCTCCACCTAATACTACCACTGGTACAGGTTTACTGTGAGCTTTAAATAAAGCCATTTCAGTTCTCAGTTTAGTAAGGACTGGTAATACTAGCAGGTAACCTTAATAACATCTTCACTGACATGCAGAGTTGCTGCTTCTAAAATCATTCTTGATATTGAACAATTTGTACACTGATGTTTTTAAACATATATCTGCAATTTCTTCTGGGTTTTGAGATGGCACCATTTCTAAGAAAACAGAGAACACTGAGGGCAACTGCTTCAGAATGATTCATGTCTTGGTTACTAATAGAAAGACTATTTCAGTACCAGTAGATAAAAGTTACTGAAATATATATCTGTTTTTTTTTTTTTTATCTTAGTATAAGGCATGTCCAGAAATTAAGAGCACTCAATTGTTGAAAAATTGCAAAGGGAATAATTTTATGTATATAATTTACAAATTCACAGATGTAGATCAAACTCTGTTTTCCAATGTAGTTGTTCTAAGTGCACTTTGTGAGCCAAGGGATGAATTTTCGGATACCTTCATCAAAAAAGTCTTCTGTTGCTGCCTCTTTGTTCCAATGTTTGATGGTATTCTCGACCTCATCACCAGTAGAAAACATTTTTCTATTCATAAACAAATTCAGAGAGATGAACAAATGCAAATTTGAAGGTGTCAGATTAGGGCTGCAAGCAGGGTGGTTGACGATGTCCTAACTGAACGAATCCAAGGTTTGTTTTGTAGAATTGCCTATGTTGGAACATACACTGTTGTGTAACAACTGTTGATTTTCCTCTTCTTTTGATCTGCATCAGTTCCACAATTTTTTAGGGTCCATCTGGGGCAAAAAATTCAATGAGGAAAATCCCTTTATGGTCCCAAAACACAGAGGTCATTATTTGTCAGACCAAAAAAGTAGTTTTGAATTTTTTCATTTATGTTTAAAAGGAAAGTCAGCACTGCACTGGTTGTCTTTTCCTATTAAGGGTTTTGGAAAGCACCCATTTTTCATCACCATTCACAACAGAGCCAAGGAACTGTTCATCCTCCAGTTCAAAGTTCTCAAAAAAATTTCATGAAGATGTCTTTCTGTTGACTTTGTATTGATTTGTGAGCTGTTTAGTACCCATTTTGCATACAGATTTTGAAAACCAACTGTTCCAGTAATGCTTTCTTGCAGAATATATCTAGAGATTTTTTGAAACATTGCATTCATCTCATACAAATTCAATCAAAGGTTGACATGAATCATTTATTTGACCTTGTTCACTACCTTATCAGCCACAATTGAGGGACACCCACTCTTTTGTTCACCGTGAACTTTTTTTCTGCCAGCTTTAAACTCATGGAACCACTTCTGCACTGGTTCATCACATAATCTCTGTTTAGATTTTGTTAAAAATCTGGAGCAGCGTGTTTCCCTTTTCACAAAGAAACTGTATTATGCTCTTCACTTCCTAATACTCTAAATAAAGACACTAGTTTCAATACAGCATTACTACAAGAGATTTCAGATGATTGTGACAAATGAGTGTGTGTTCTACTGCCAACACCTTGTCCTTGAATGGAATGCTGCCACCTTTATCAAAAATAATCTCTTTGCACATCAAAGGCTAAGTACGCTTACTTTCTGAACATTTCTTGCAAAGCTATTTTAAATATACTTTGTTCATTTATAAGATGAACAATGAAAAATCCTATATTATGTGTCCCAAATTATATCAAATTCTACTCAAATCTAAAAAATTCTTAAAGAAACAATTGTTTATAGAGCTATTTATTACAGCACTTACTTCCTTTCCCTTTTGAGATTTTTAATTACATATAATTTTCGCTGAAGATTTACTGTAAGCCTACTCTGCAGTGTATGTCTCTTTAACATCCACTGGTGAACAAATTCAACAGTAGCCAAAAACTCTCTGCAGACCTCGTTGCAGTACATATTTGCCCCATTAAGCTCTTTTTGCAGGGAACTAATTTCTTCTTGCAGAATATTATTCTGTCATGAGAAGTATAACGGGTTAAAATGTAAATATTGTGGACATAAATTTAAAAAAATGAGCATTATTCACAACCATGTTAATTTGTAATACATGAAAATGTAATGGTAATTCTATTGAGATTAGAGTAGATTTTAATTAAGGTACAGTTGTAATTCTAAAAGTAATTATCAAACAAAAGAATAACTTCTATAAAACTGAGAAAAGTTAATGAAAGGAAGGAAGACGTGTAGTGGCAACAGCAATGAATCATGTTACTTCAGGATGTTTAAGTCTACAACTTTAAATACTATATTTCAATGCTCTGGTGATCAAAAGTGCTATCAAGTTTGCATAGTAAATGTGCTACTGGAACAAGGAAAACTAACATACTTGTGATATTCCCTTCATTGCAACTATCAATGTCTTGATCACAAATCGTGACCTAAACCGGACTGCTCAAAATATTATAAATAATCCTGTGGCAGTAACGGCAGAGCTTCTCTGTTGTTTGGATAGGGTCGTGGGGGTGGGGGGTGGAGGGGTCATCATGGCACATTGATGGAATCTTGTACTTATTGAGTTTGTCTCAATAGTCAGACCAAAAACTCTGGAACTCTAAATTACACAAAGAAAGGCAAGTATTAATTTTTAACTTCCTTCCTGAATTACTTTATGCTGTGCAACAAATTAGCTTCATATTTATGAGATACTTTCTCAATGAAAACTATGACATAGAACTTCTTACCCACCCAAACCATGCATCCACAGCTTTTACCTTCTTCCTAAGATCAACAAACTGAATTGCCCTTGCTGTCCCGTAGTTGCTAGCTTCAAAGCAGCCACCAATCATATATCTGCCTTAGTTGATCAACATCTGCAACCCATAGTACAAAGACTTCCTTCCTACATTAAAGACACCAACAATTTCCTAGATTCTCTAAAATCTGTGCCTGTTCTACTCCCACCACCCACATTGCTTGCAAAGTTGATGCCACCTCCCTCTATACCAACATCCCGCATGTACATGGTCTGTCTGCTGCTGAACATTTCCTCAGTTTGCACCCATCTGATTGCAAAGCAAACCTGTGACATCCTTCCTGCTCGCCTCAGTCAACTTTATATTTACCAACAACTACTCTACCTCTGAGGAGCAGACATAGAAACAGATCAGCAGCACAGCCATGAGAACGGGGATGGCTCCTTCCTGCACCCACCTTTTCACAGGTCATTTGGAGGGGTCTTTCCTGGGATCCATAAGCCCTCTGCCATTGGTTTGGTTTAGATTCATTGATGACATCTTTGTCTTATGAACTCATGATGAGGCTGATCTTTTAAAATTCTTGTAATATCTAAATACATTCTACCACTTAAATTTCACATAGTCCTATTCCGAATCTCATCCCATTTTCCCTGATGTTGATCTCATCCTCACCAAAGGTCAATTAAACACTTCTGTTCATATTAAACCTATTAACAAAGAACATTACTTGCATTTTGACAGTTGGCATCCTTTCCATGTCGAAAGTTCACTCCCATACAGCCTTGGTGTTCAAGGAAAACGTATTTGTTTGGATGCAGACTCTTTACAGCAATACACCACCATTCTCACCTCACCATTCACTGGATGTAATTTCCCCCAGCCCACCTCAAGAGCAGATTTCCCAGGTCATCACATCCAGGATGAAATGAGGAAAAGATTGGTGTTTAACTTCTTGTGGTCAGTGAGGTCATTAGAGACAAGGTACAATCCCGGATTAGGGAAGGATGGAGAAGGAAGGCATCCATAACCTTTTCATGGAACCATCCCAGCATTTTCCTTAAGCAATTTAGGGAACTGACCATCACATCCAGTCGTCCTGCGTCCTGGTACTGCTGATATTCACTCCCCCCCTCACCCCCCCCCCCCCCTCTACCCCATCCCCCCCCCCAAAAAAAGTGTAATCAGCTACTTCAAAAAGGCTATAACTTCCTAAAATCATGCCCTGATGAGATACAGTCTGTCCATCATTTTGCCCACCACGCCTGGAATAGCTTTTCACCGCCCTCCCAAACTCCGCAATATCCTCATCCGATCCAATGCTACTTCTCCACTTTAATTATGGCTCCTACCTCTGTGACCATCGCCACTGTAAGACTTGCCCTATCCACCCTCCTCCCACCACCTATAGCAGCCCTGTAACTGGCACAGTATATGCTACCAAAGAGAGAGACACCTGTCAAAAGACACAGCTATTATGTAAACATGCTCGGCCTTTTATATAGGAATAACAAATACCTGTTGTCATAGGTAGGAAAAGCAGGTCTTTCTTAGGATAAATCCAGACAACAGATTCCCCTGCCTAAAGATCATCTCCAGCAGTTTAAAAAATACTGAAACAATCACTCACAAAACAGATTTTAACATTTCAAATATCACATATACCAGATGTCACAAAGAAAAACAAACCATTGGAAAGAATAACATGGGGCATTTCACAGACTTAACAATCCTCCATCAAAACATGCAATCAATAAAAAATAAAACACAACTAATAGAGATTGAGCTCCAATCTTTGAACTGCACAGTAGTTTGTATTACTGAGCACTGGTGTAGAGACACAGAAATCCAACACCTAGTATTATCATAACTCTTACTGCAGAACGCCTTCAAGAGGTGGAGGATCATGCATTTATTTCAGAAAACGAACACAGTTCAAATCAAGACATGACCTCAGTACAGTAAGTGAAGACAAACATTTTGAAATATCAGGTATTGAATTAACAGGACTTGATATTGCCAATAAATTAATCATTTTGTGTGTGTATAGATCTCCCAGTGGTAGTGTGGGCACTTTTTTCAATAAATTAGCAAAAGTTCTAGATACAGTATCAAGTACAATGGTCAACATAATTCTGTGTGGGAACATTAACATCAACACTAATATCATAAATGAATCCAGCAGCACCTTCATAAACATCCTTCAAAGTTTTGGCATGTCCCTATTGGTCAATAGTGCAACAAGGGTTACTACAATGAGTGCATCAGTAATTGACCATGTGGCCACAAATATGGACAATGAAAAATGTGATGTAGCTGTAAAAGACCTCAGACTATCAGATCAACTCTGTCAAATAACAACAGTAAAATCAGGTTCTGTCAAATAACAACAGTAAAATCAGGTATCAAATCATTCTCTAAACTACAAACCTACAAATGACATCTATCAGAAATCAAAATAAAAGATTTTTCAAAAGAACTAGAAAAACAAAGCTGGGATGAAGTGGATAAGGAAACCAACTGAATATGAAATTCTCTAAATTCTCCACATTGTTTAAGTTGAACTTTGAAAAGGCATTTCCAAAAGTATGCATGTCTGTATCAACATCTCACAAAAAAGATGGATAACAGCAGGTGTTAAGAAGTCCTCCCAAACACTTAAACACCTCAATTCCATGAAAAAGATTCACAATGATCCAGAATCCTTAATTTTTTATCGTAGATACAAAAAGATCTTTAGGAATGTGCTGATTTCTGCAAAAAAGTCATTTAATGACAAAATAATTTATAATGCAGAGAATAAAAGCAAAGCAGTCTGGGATGTTATAAAAAAAGGAAACAGGGAGAGGCAAACAAACGCAGAATAACATACTGCTAAGGGAGGGGGATAAGGTAATAAATGATCCACAACACTTAACAAGCTATGAAAATGGGCATTTTTCAAGTATTGCAGAGAAGTTACAGCAAAAATCCCCCAAAACAAATATAACACCTGTAAATAATGTTTCACTAGATACAATGATGTTACTTCCAACCAGATAGAATGAAGTCAATGAAACTGTTCAAAAACTAAAAAATAAAAAGTCAGTAGGCTTAGATGAAGTACCAATGTGTCTGCTGAAACAATGCATGGGGATTATACAAGGCCCCTTAACAAATATAATAAATGAATCTTTCACATCAGGGACATTTCCAGAGCAGTTAAAACAGGCAAGAGTTGTACCTTTGCTTCAGAAGGTAATGCAGAAGACATAGAAAATTACCAGCCCATTTCCCTGCTGTCAGCATTCTCAAAAATAATAGAAGCAATTATGAAAGACAGATTAATGAATTACCTGAATAAATAGAATCTTTTAAGCGAATCACAGTTTGGTTTCCAAAGTGGCAAAAATACGGAGTCAGCCATAGTAGAATTCACAAAAGTTGTACTTGATACACTTGATAAAGATGAGTGTGTCACAGGCATATTTCTGGATCTTTCTAAGGCATTTGATACAGTTGACCAGAAGATTCTATTAAATAAATTAGAAACAATAGGAATAAGTGGGGTAGCTAATGACTGGTTTTGATCATACCTAACAGATAGGGTACAAAGAGTAGAGACAACACATACTTCCAATAGATCTAAACATTTAGTAAAACACTTATCAGAATCAAAATACATTAATATAGGGGTTCCACAAGGTAGCTATTAGGACCAATACTGTTCCTGATATACACCAATGACTTTCCCAGTAGTGTTACTCATGGTGAAAAAATTCTCTTCGCTGATGACACCAATATTATAGTCACTGAGAAAACAAGAGAACTCCTTGCTGAGAAAGCAAATGAAACTCTCAATTAAGTTTATGATTGGTCAATAAGCAATAAAGTGACATTGAACATAAAGAAAACTAATGCCATTAATTTCAGTTTGAAGAGGAAAAATGACAATGATAAATTAAATGTAGATGGCACCTCTATAGACTGTGTAACAAATGCAAAATTTCTAGGAATGAATATTGATTCTCAGTTGAAGTGGTGTGAACACACAAAGGCACTTGCAAACAAAATGTCATTAGCATATTATGCCCTCAGAATCCTATCATCAGTGTGTAACATTCAGTGTCTTTTAGTTACATATTATTCATATGTACACTCAATTCTTAGCTATGGTATTCTTTTTTGGGGAACAAATGCACAAAATATGAACACAATTTTCAAACTCCAGAAAAGAGACATAAGAATAATAACCAAAAATACTAGTCGAGCTTAGACACAATTTTCAAACTCCAGAAAAGAAACATAAGAATAATAATCAAAAATACTAGTCAAGCTTAGATAAAACAGAGTAAGGGTTAAAAAAAAGGTTATACAAATAAGTAATAATAATTATGATTGTAAAACATACAACATTCCACATAACATCGTCACTTTTGGTTTTTTCCCCTTCTTTCTTCCTTTCTAGAAATACTTACCCCAAAGCTATGCTCAGCACAATACTAACACCTCTTCCTCTTTCTGAGCTCAATATCTCACTCATTAAGGAGGGATGCTGACTCAGTTTTTCAGGATAGCAAATAGAAAGTTGCAGTACAGAAAATGCCCCAGAGATCACCAGTGTGTGTGTGTTTGTGTGTGTGTGTGTGTGTGTGTGTGTGTGTGTGTGTGTGGCATGTGTGCGTGTGCATGTGCGTGTGTGTGTAAGTGTTATGACACAATGTATGTATAGTGTGTGCAGTGAGTGATAGTGAGATATGAGTGAACAGTGTGGCATTACATTATTTAATAAGTTATTTGTAAAAACGTATTGTATACCAGGAGTAAATTTAATGATTGTCTCTAACTAGAAGTCTGTAAATATATGTGTATATGAATTAGCTTATTTTAAATTGATCTAAACTTGTAAATAATTTGACATGTCCAATATCCTTGTAAAAAGAGATCTATGGATGAATAAAGCTACTACTACTACTACTACACATGGGCATAGGAAAAGGGTGTGTACTGGCAACACACAGTAGCCTGTTGCAGAGCATGCTCTGCAACATGACAGTCATGATCATGGTGCCTGTTTCACCACATGTGCCATCTACATTCTTTCCCCAGACACCAGTTTCCCAGAACAGCCACAGGTGAGAAATGGTATTATGTGACCTTAGTTCTCGACACCTATATGGCCTTAATTTACATTAATTTCTTCATTCTCAACATTTCTTCAAAGTACTATTCCTTTTTTCACTCCCTTTTAGATAACGTCTTGGATACACTAAGCAAATAAACCTCAATTTTTTTCTTAATGATACTACTTCATTGCACACATGCAAAATACAGTAACTCACAAATAAAAATGACCTGCAGATAATAGCAATACTGACTTATCAGTTTCTGATTAGATGGTACTTTATACACTCCTGGAAATTGAAATAAGAACACCGTGAATTCATTGTCCCAGGAAGGGGAAACTTTATTGACACATTCCTGGGGTCAGATACATCACATGATCACACTGACAGAACCACAGGCACATAAACACAGGCAACAGAGCATGCACAATGTCGGCCCTAGTACAGTGTATATCCACCTTTCGCAGCAATGCAGTCTGCTATTCTCCCATGGAGACGATCATAGAGATGCTGGATGTAGTCCTGTGGAACGGCTTGCCATGCCATTTCCACCTGGCGCCTCAGTTGGACCAGCGTTCGTGCTGGACGTGCAGACCGCGTGAGACGACACTTCATCCAGTCCTAAACATGCTCAATGGGGGACAGATCCGGAGATCTTGCTGGCCAGGGTAGTTGACTTACACCTTCTAGAGCATGTTGGGTGGCACGGGATACATGCGGACGTGCATTGTCCTGTTGGAACAGCAAGTTCCCTTGCCGGTCTAGGAATGGTAGAACGATGGGTTCGATGACGGTTTGGATGTACCGTGCACTATTCAGTGTCCCCTCAATGATCACCAGTGGTGTACGGCCAGTGTAGGAGATCGCTCCCCACACCATGATGCCGGTGTTGGCCCTGTGTGCCTCGGTCGTATGCAGTCCTGATTGTGGTGCTCACCTGCACGGCGCCAAACACGCATACGACCATCATTGGCACCAAGGCAGAAGCGACTCTCATCGCTGAAGACGACACGTCTCCATTCGTCCCTCCATTCACGCCTGTCGCGACACCACTGGAGGCGGGCTGCACAATGTTGGGGCGTGAGCGGAAGACGGCCTAACGGTGTGCGGGACCGTAGCCCAGCTTCACGGAGACGGTTGCGAATGGTCCTCGCCGATATCCCAGGAGCAACAGTGTCCCTAATTTGCTGGGAAGTGGCGGTGCGGTCCCCTACGGCACTGCGTAGGATCCTACGGTCTTGGCGTGCATCCGTGCATCGCTGTGGTCCGGTCCCAGGTCGACGGGCACGTGCACCTTCCGCCGACCACTGGCGACAACATCTATGTACTGTGGAGACCTCACGCACCACGTGTTGAGCAATTCGGCGGTACGTCCACCCGGCCTCCCGCATGCCCACTATACGCCCTCGCTCAAAGTCCGTCAACTGCACATACAGTTCACGTCCACGCTGTCGCGGCATGCTACCAGTGTTAAAGACTGCGATGGAGCTCCGTATGCCACGGCAAACTGGCTGACACTGACGGCGGTGGTGCACAAATGCTGCGCAGCTAGCGCCATTCGACGGCCAACACCGCGGTTCCTGGTGTGTCCGCTGTGCCGTGCGTGTGATCATTGCTTGTACAGCCCTCTCGCAGTGTCCGGAGCAAGTATGGTGGGTCTGACACACCGGTGTCAATGTGTTCTTTTTTCCATTTCCAGGAGTGTAGATGTGTAAAATTTCAGCAATTTCTTCCTGGGCCCATATCCTGTTGGATACTGATTCCAATCAATCCTTTAAGAGATTATAAAGTAGTAACGAATTAAATTCACACATACCAGAAAACAGATACTCAAAACTATTTATTCTTTGATAATTGCAAGGGAGACCAAAGATTCAAACAATAAACTGTTACTGTGCAAGGTGTCAGCAAAGATAAAACATAGTTGTTCCCAACATCTTGATTATTTATGTAGGCCTATATGAGCCAAAACATTTACAGGTTCCCAGTATCCAGTCAATTCCAGTTTAGTTAAAAAAACAGCTACTATGAAAACACCCAACCCTCCTCTTAAATTTTTCACTGTTGTTTTTTCCTAACACTTGAAACAAAGCATTTATGTAACTTGCCTCTTCTGATAAAATATTATGCAAGTGAATGCAATATGTTACCTCAACCATCATATAACTCAATGTCGACTAAGAAGTATATGTCACTGTATCCTCTCTGTTGCCAAGTGATCACTTAAGGTATTGTTCTCCACTTTGCTAATACCTGTGTTAAAGTTGTTACCCAGCTTTCTACTTTCCATGGTCTGTGCAATGATTTAGACCCTACAATTTGAAATATGTGCCAGTAGTATGTCTCTCCCTATGTTGCATTAAATATAAGCAGAATATAACCTTCAAGTAGAACGATAAACCTGCACCACCTGAACACTGTTCAACAGAAATTGTTATTTGTTCAGTCGGTTGGTTTCAGAATAGCATAATTAAGAAGATGACACAAATAAAATTGGCACTAAAACTTATTACTTAGGATAAAGAACTTTTCCACAGTGTGGCTTGGTAGCCTGCACTGGAATCAAGATGAGAGCAACAGCACGAACCTCTTGAATTAGTGGTGAACAGCATGCATAAACTGCTGTCCATTCAAACATGGAGACTGCGGCTGTTAAATTGTTTTGAAGTCAGCATTACAGAATTTAATTGCCTGCTATGGCTTATGTCTATAAAGAGATGTGGACTACGTGACACCAGCACTCTATTATAATACGGGAGATCAGAATGTGTTTTACATAATGTACTGGACAACCTACGGAGTCACTTGATTATTTTATTTTATTTTTTTTTTTTTTTTGCACATATGACAAACATTCTGGAGCAAAAAAGTTAAAAAATACACAACATATGATCTGGTTACACTTATTTTATCTCATTAATAAAGTCATCTTTCTGCATGAGAATGTGACTGTACTGTGATAACTTGAAAAATGAAAAACTTTTTAATCACAATAAGTTGGAATAACCACTTACTTTGTTGCATTTAAGACCACTTAATTGCCATCTATCACAGAAAGTAAACAATTTTTTGCTGGAAAACATTTTTTCATTCTAATGTTTCCACACATGAGTGTTTTGTAAATTTTCTAGGACTGTATTCTGAGGATGCAATGCAGACACTAGAAAAACACTGGGAAAAATACATTTATCTAAAATAGGACTACAACAAGAAAAGAGAGAGAATTCATAATCTTGTCACAAGGCTAGTTGATAGCCTTCTGAACTGATTTTATAACTGTTCATAAACTCAACTAGGCACAGACACAAAATATTAGTTCCATGTACGATGCTGTGATCAAAACATTTGCTTGGAACAAGCCATAGGAACTTATGCAGACTCACTAAATAGTCCTGTCAAGCTGTACTTTGAACACGAATTGAAACAAGGGTAGATACAATTGATACAGAAATCCAAGCTCAAATGGTAACTAACTCAAGTTCTATATGGGAAAATCAACAGCCCTGGAGCATTTCACTGCATCAGAGCGAGAGTAATCAGAGTGCTCCTGGTGACCAGCACATGAACACGTTTGACAGCTATTATGAACAAATTGGATGACAGCTTGTTGATGATGTGTGCTGGTGTAAGCTGCTAAACCAGCCTTCTCAGGGATAGCACAGCATCCTTCAAGAATCATGACCGGAAGTGTAAGCAGCATCTAGAATGCATCCAGCACTCTGGTTGAGTTTCTGCATCCAGATGTGATTGCTGTTTTCAAGATACATGTTGCAGCTGTTTATGTTATACATATATTTGTAGTAATTCAGGTAGCAGGAAGGCTGGCTTAACTCTGTCAATTGAGACAGTACTGGATCTGCTGTTAATCAAAATGTCTATGGTTCTTTCATTTTAGCCAATGACACGATGAGGACCTGTGTACAGAGATATGAGTGCTAGTTACACTCCATCTGTAGGTAGCATAGCATGTGTACATGACTGACCTCACTGTGCACATTGGTGTGTGATGTTCTGTGTCTCAATATTTGATGAGGCTGGATTTAAGTGATCCAATCCATCAGGCAAGGAAAGCTGCCTGATTGATGTCATCCATATTGACTGCAGTTGGATCAATAAAACTTGGCAGATGGTCACAGCATTCCACCACAGATGCGTTCAGCCAATAAAGGGTCCAGGTCAAGTTTGTATGTGCTTTGGAGACTAGGCAATTGGATTGTGATATATGAGAGCAGCTTTTTATCATGCCATAACTTGCTGAATGATAGCTTATGGTCTTGTAATGTACAGCACTGCACAATTTGCTTAACTGGGCAAACAGTTGACACTCAAGTTGTCAGCTGCAGTCTGCTGTGATATGTAGCAGACAACTGAAGCATGAAATCCAGTATGAAATGAAGGCAGAGGTTAGTGTTTCCACTGAAATATTGCTGAATGGTACGGCTTTGGGCCAGCCGGTAAAATAGTTGACTGCTGTTGATATGTAGCAGACAACCAAAGCATGAAATCCAGTATGAAATGAAGGCAGAGGTTAGTGTTTCCACTGAAATATTGCTGAATGGTACGGCTTTGGGCCAGCCGGTAAAATAGTTGACTGCTGTTGATAGCTTCATTGACCATTCAATGGAGGCAGTGGTCCTATTATGTCGAATTGGACATGTGCGAATCTTGCAGTTGTATCAGGGGATATTCCCATGGTCACATGTACATGATTGCATGATACCTTATACATTGACACTGAACACATGCATGAGTCTACATTTGACAATCCTTCTGCATGCTGGGCAATACAAAATGGTTAGCAATCAGCTGAACTATAGATCTGATGCCAGGATGACATAAATTGTGAAAGCTCTAAAAAGTGCATCTGCCAAACGAGGGAGGTAGGAATGGACAAGATCTACCATTTGAGACTTCACAATGAAGCTTTACATATGTGACAGGAATACTGATCAGTTTCAGTTGAAACTTGGATGAAGCATCTTTAAGAATGTCCTGAAGCTCCTGATGTGACTCTTGTGCTTTAGCAAGTTGAGCAAAATCTGTTGCATTTGTTGTGCTGTTTACACAGACCAGGCAGTCTGGTACTTTGTTATCAAATTCTGATAAGTGGTGTACATCAGTGCTGAATGGCAAATATTTATCATTTTTCTGTTGGAAGGTGTTTACAAGTGGTATGTGGTTGGTGAAAATCATAAACTCTCTTGTCTCCAACTGTGAGTTTTCACTCACTTTTACTTTCGTATCTGATAGCTTCATATACAGTATGAAGTTTTTGATCACACATACTACATTTTTGTTGTAACAGAAAGATCATGTGTGAAAAAATGCAAGTGGGTGCCACAACCCATCTGCATGATGTTGCTATGCTGCTCTGATAGTGGTCCACCACCAGCATGAGACGTGCTTCTAATGCAGGATGTATGATGAGTGTCGCATTCAATAACTTTGTCTAGCTGCTTCAGATGTGGATTTCATAGTGTCCATCCATTGGATTGAAATTTTTCCCCTTGAGACAATGTTGCAATTAATCTTATTTAAAACTCAGCTGAATGGAGTAGGTGACATCGATAAAAATTCACTGTTCTTAGGAAGCAGCATGGTTGTTTTGTATTTTCTTCTCTGAAAAAATCCTCAATATTGCCCACATCTGTTCAGGAAGTGGTAAGGAACATGTAGGGGTATTAGATGGCGAAAAAAATAATCTAATGTTGGCCAAAAACACAGTTGGCAGTATTTGATACATCCCCATATTGGTCCAGGTATTTAAAGATTTCAGTGAGCTGTTATTGGTGTTGATCTGACATGGCTGGAAAGACAAGGGTGTCATCAAGGTACATGATACAAAATGACAAATCCTGCACCACAAAGTGCAAGAAAGATGTCATGAAAATATTCTCAGAGAGACCAAATGGTGTAATTATTGATATGCTCTCATCAGCCGCAAGAATTTGTGTTGGCTCTGCATGGTTTAGCATGCTAAATATAGATGACCCAAATAAGAGATAATTATAGTCTCTTAACAGTGGTGCAAGATAATGACCTGGCACCACTCCAGTATCAAGGGCATGGTAATCTCTTCATGGGTGCCATGCATCACACTTTTTGGGCACTAAGTGTAGAGGTGATGACCATGGACTACTGGAAGAGTGAACAATGCCCTCCTTCAGCATAGTATTGAATTCTGCCTTGGCAATAACATAATGGTCAAGAGCAAGGCATCTTGGCCTACGTGAAATTGATGGCCCCGCAATAGTCTTAATATAGTGCACAGTGCTGTGACATACCTCAGGTCATATGATACATGGAACTGCGTGAGTGCTCCAGCAGCTCAGTGTATCTACTGCCTGTCAACTGGATGAGCTTGGTACTTTGCATCGCTGTGCTGCACCAAAGCCAGCAGCACCTAGGCTGGTGATACTATCATTGAGCCATGCATTGGTGATGTCCAGCAGCAGACAATAATGTGCCAGGAAGTCAGCTCTGATGATGGGTTCAGTCAGTTCAGGTACAATAAAGTTCCAAGCAAAAGGGTGGCATTGTCCCAAATCCAATTCTGTGTCCTGCATGCCATAAGTATACCTACATCCAACTGCTGTTTCTCTTTGGGAAAGGACATGGCAAAGTGCATTTGCATGTCCAGTTTCTGAATTTATGATGATGCCAAAAAATATCAGACAACAGCTGTGCTGAGCCACTTGCCACTCAGAAGTTCATGGGCAAACAATTTCTTGACTTTCTATGAAAGTTTCTGACAAGAGAGTGGCTCACTGATTTGTTTGCTCAGGGAATCAACCTTGTTCACAAGCCAGTGATATTCCTCATGTGTCACTGTAGCTGTTGATGCAGTGTTGCACACTGACACTGCTATAATGCATGGGGATGGCACAATTGCATCCTGTATTCCATGTGTCAGGTCTGCTGAAGCATCTAATGGATCTCTGCCTGGGATACTACTATGGTCTTCACCTGAGCTGGCAGTCAGCTGCTCCATTGTGAACATAGCAGTGTGTCTGGCACTGTGCTCATGTGGACCTTGCTGGACAGATGTTGGAAATACAGAGATGGCTTTCTGTCCTCTACGTCTTCCTATGTAACTACTTACCTCACATGCTCTTTCTGTGAGGCTGACACCCCATGTATCAACTCTGCCTTGATATGACATTGTCACAGCAGATGTGGTTATTATATCCTAACATTCCATAGTGTAACAATGGTCTATCTGGCTGACTACTAGACAGAATTTTGTGGAGTCTGGGGTCACTACAGTGCAAAGAAAGCTTGCCTTGAGAGCAAACCACAGTGTGGGATTGTGTGTGCAGGATGGGGGTACTTGCACTGCAAGTCCTGGTAGAGTGGGTACATCTACCATCTTGGAAATTTTCAGATCTTGAGAAGTCAGTCATATTTCCTCTTTCATTGCAAGTTTATTCACATTGGCTGATCATGTGAGACTCAATATGTATAGAGAAGCTATAGAGATCTACAAGCATGAAAATAATTTTAATAAAAAAGAAGAAGAATTAAAACTAGACAAGATATGGTGGTCGACTTTGCACCAACGAAGTGACAATCTATTACCTGTAATCATGAGAGATGGCACTAGCCAGAGATAGTTTTAAAGTTGAAAGCACATGATGAGTGGTGGCGCCATCTAAGCACTCTATATAAGCAAGACGTCCAACACTTAGGAGCTAATCGCTGACTCACCTCAGAAGATGTTGCCCGCAGTAGGCAACAAAACGTCTGGAAGGTGAAGAAGTTTTATATATGGACCACGGCAATTCAGCCTAGAAGTTTTAATTAATGAATGGTTTCCTTTACTCCTGAAGTATTTAAATTCTGCCAGAAATTTCCACATAAATAAATAACTTTGCCATGAAATAAGAGCAAAACAATAACCAAAGTAAATGCAGTCAGTCTGCATGTGCACACCTGTGAAATCAAAATCTGCTGATGGGTAACATTAAATCCCATGCAACTTCACCATGTGCATTATAACTTGATTATATCCTCCTTAATATGCTGTCCACAAGGTGGTTGAGGAGTTACTATTGAAACCTGTCTAAATCTTTGACAGCAGCCTCCTGAGCTCACCTACGGTGTGAGGAGGGTTCCTGTGGTGGAATACTATGAGTTTCAACTGGTCCCAACCATGTTAAATTGGATTCATGCTAAAAGATACCGTAAACCATTCCATATGTTTGAATTTTGCCAGAAGAAGGAAGTTGTTCACTACGTGGACATACTGGTATTGTGCATTATTGTCTTTATAGATTACCCAATTGCAAAAATGTTGACTATATGGCTGGGAATTCCATCGGAAGATGCTTTGTTGATACTGCACAGCACTCAAGTTACCCTTAATATCAGTGAGAGGCATCCAATATCTGTATATGTTTCTGGCCCAAAACATGAGTGCCCTCCTCCCTGCTGAACCTATGGGACTGCATGCCTGATATGTGCTTTGGTTCCTGGTCACCTACACTCATTGGTGGAGAGAACCCGATGCCTCTGATCCAGTTTGCATTCCAGGTGCACCCTTGTGTAAGATCATCATATGCCATAGAGCTGCATGGTTTGTACTGTAGTTTGTAATGGATCCCTAGAGGCAAAATTGATATAGGAAGTCATTTTCATACAGTCTCAGCCCTCCTAGTTGTCTTTGAAAAGGCAGTACACGGTTCTGTTGCATTCTCATAGTGATACCTTTGAGCCACAATTTGTAGGTAGCCATCATCAGAACAGGGGATATTGAATATATACAAGGAAGGGCAACAAGAATTGTCACATATTTGTTTGATCCACGTGAGAGCATCATGGAGATTCCTAAAAAATTGAACTGGTAGTTGCCTGAAGGTAGACACAAAGAATTCCAAGAAAGCCTACTTACAGAGTTTCAAGAACCAACTTTAAGGGATGAATCTAGATAAATATATTATATCCCCCCCCCTCCCCACTCATTTACCTATCACTCCCACAGGGATCACAAAGAAAAGATTTGACTACTTACATCATTCACATATGTGTTTAAGCAACCTCTCTCCCAACGCACCATACAAGAATCCATAACAACTGTTACAATGAAAAGTATGCTTGTTGTGCACTTCAAACAGGTTTGTCGAGTGTAGATGTAGATGTGGCTGACTACAGGTGACCATGACGAGAAAGATCTTCAATGTTTTGTGTCTCACAATAATGACTGACTAAACCACAGAGTTATTATGGAAAAAATATATTGGCAAGAAGGTGTAAAATTTCCGAAGTCCATGAAGGCGCTTCTGCAAGATGTCCACTTATTATGTTTACATAATCTTTCGACTGCCTGCTTCTTTAAAATATTGTTATTATTTTTTTGTTTTTTACATTACCTGCATTGTCCCAAAACATTATATCATAGGCCATTGCTGACTACAGATACGGCAAGATGCTAGCTGTCCCATCTGCAGATCAGCTCAATGTGAGAGATTTTCAAGTGAAAATTCCACCATTCGAGTTAGCTTCTTGACATTCTGGTGCCAGAGAGGAGGGGGGAAGAAGGGGGCAGAAGAGGGAATTAAAAGAGTGGAAGAGGAAAATACAGGAGGGTTGTGTGGAGAAGTACAACAGGCTAAGATGGGAGAGTATAAGGAAAGTCTGTTTGTTTAAGGGAGGTATCAATAATGGGAGGTTAGTGAGACATTAACTATTGATGGATGATTAGTAAATATAAGAAGAAGCATGTATTTTGTGGAAAAGCTCACAATTTTGTGAAAAGTTCACAATTTTGTGTGCATTAGCACTGATACATTAGAGAAGTCCAAAGGTTCAGTACTTGTAAAAAATCAGAACTGCTCACATCACTCTACAGAGCATGTACTGTTCTTCAATGACAGGGTACATGGGAGTCCCTCAAGCAATATGTGTAAGTTATTGTTGTTATTCCACGGTCAAGTACCTGCACGTGAGCTAGTACATAACATGGGATGTTGAGAAGTGGTTCTACTTGAAACATGCAAGTCTTTTACTCTTACAACTAGGACTTACCTGTAACCCTCTCCCTACAGGCCACATGACTGAAATACAAAACACCAGAAGTAAAGTAATACTGACCTGGCTTACTAGGTTTTTACTCTTTTCTTGTAGTATGTCTTTCATTTTATACAGAGATTCAGTTTGCACAAGATAACATTTTAAAGTTTCATTTGCGAATCCATATGCTTTCTTTGAGTGCTGCACACTGTTCTTCTCTTTGTTCAGAGCTAGTTGCAGAGAACCTACCTGTTAAATAAATCTCAAATTAATTTAACTCTGATTTGTGTATGAGTGCACATGATGTCCTTTCATGCTAACAAAATAACAAAAGTAAAAGAACCTATACAAAAGACTCAATGTTGACAATTAATATAATGCATAGTGATGCCAAAGGAACACAAAATTTCAAATACTTAACAGAGATTCCCATCCCAAACACCAATGAGAGGGTAGTCAGAGAAAGAGCAACACACATAAAAACAACATTCAGACTGTGCAGAACCCAAAAGATACAACTGCCAGAAAAGCATTCTAAGAAGTAGAGGGAGAGAGAAGAAAAAAATCTAAGGAAGATCCTGAGGCCAAAAATAGTAACTGCAGGTGAGTTTACATTTCACCTGAGGTCAGTCAAGGAATTATACAAGGAATCTGAAAATATCTAAGCAATAATGAAGAAAAGTTGTGAAAAAGGTATTGACTTACCAGGAGAACAGAAAGACATAAGCCCATTGGTGAGAGAATTACATCAGGAAATAGAGAAGTGCAAAAGCACTAGATAACATATAGGAAACAGACAAAGGTTGAAAGCAAAAATACCATGAGTGGTGGATTCAACCAATGACAAAGCAAGTAGAAAATGAAAAATATTCTTGGAGAAGGAACAAACAAAGTGAGTCAGAAAAGAAGGAATACAAGGTCTGTTCAAAAAATTCTGGAACATTATTAATTTCATGGCAATGGTGTGTTGGAGTGAAATGCAGTTGGCTCCTCTGCACATGCCTGTGTTTAATGTGTAACTGCTGAAAGTTTCATTGTTCTATGTCTGTTAGTTATTGTTCAGTGCTGTATTGAGTAGAATGAAGGGTCACACAGATTGTGAATTTTGAGATGGCAGACTTAGAGGAGTAATGTGTCTGCATTAAATTTTGTGTGAAATTCAAGAAAACCTTTACAGAGATAACAAACAATGAAGGAAGCCTATGTTGCTGAGTGCTTAAGCCATAGTTGGTGACATAAATGGTCCATACAGTTTAAAAATGGGCAGACAGAAGTTAATGATGACCCTCATTCAGGACGCTCTTTGACCTCTACCAACAATGCTCATGTCAGGAATATCAACAAAACTGTGCATGCCAATTGAAGACTAACTGTCCAAGAGATTGCAGAAATGAGAATTAAATGTTCCTTAAGAGATTCATAATTAGTGATGAGACATGGGTCTACAGTTATGATGTTGAGAACAAGGTTCAATCACCACAGAGGGCCAGGGAAGTTTCTCCAAGACCTAAAAAAGCTCTTTAGGGTGGGTCAAATTTCAAAGCCATACTGATAGTTTTCTTTGACACTGAAGGATCATTTTATCACGAATTCATGGCACAGGGAAAAACTGTTAATCAATGGTACTACTGGGATGTGTTGCGACACCTGTGAGAAAATGTGAGACGGAAATGGCTCTAAGTGTCATGAGACAATTTATGACTCTTGCATCACAGTAGTGGACCTGCACACTAATCACTGTTGATGTATGACTATTGCACAAAAATATCAAATCTCTGTGCTGTCTCATCTGCTTCAACCTTCAAATAAATAAATAGAAATGGAAGCTATTCATGCAACTGGGTCCCAGATACGAAATTACATTTTTCAACTGTACAGAACTTGCCTTTTAACAGTTAGCCATAAGACATTAAATACATGTAAATTATAGATTTTTGAAGATTTTGTTAATTATTGTAAGCAGTTTTCAGCTTATGTAGTGAAAACTATAATTATAAGAATTACAGTACACAAAATAGCACATTTGCTTTTATACTATAGTGTTCGATGATGATATTACTTTATTAATTCATTGAAGAAAACTGTAAAATTATGAGACAGAATCACTTGCCAGCTCTTAGTTTCAGGAGGTGAAGTTTTTAGTACTACCCACAAACATTTAAAAGTACACGAAACTTCAATAGTTCTTCTCTCATCTGCTTCATCATGTGGAATACCATTCCTTGTTTATATTGTCCTCCACAAATATGAACTACTTGTTCCAAAAGTTAAAATAGTTTTTTTGAACCTTTAAACACATCTATCAGAAATATTAAAACTTTTGACTACTGAAGGTTTGAAATCGTCAGAAATTCTGTCATAATTTTATAGTTTCCTGTATGTTAATTTTCCTTTTGATACACAGATCCATTCATGCAATCTTAATTTTCTATAAATTCCAGCAAGAAATTAAACCTTCAAGTATGTGTAACACATTGTAACAGAACATATTAAAGGCTTTACTGTACCGAAGTATGCAATACCCACCAAATTCAACCAGTTTAACGAGTATTTATGATTATAGAAAAGTTATTGTGTATGTTAACAATGATTGCATAACATGTCTGCATAAACAGTCAACCCATTAAATTATACTGAGTAACTGACCCACACAAAAGTTTATATCACTTGATCACTGATACAGCAAATGTCATCATGTAAAAACACTAAGTTCATCTTAAATAATTAATATGAAGTACGAAAAATAGTGGCCAACTTAGGTATTTTGGATCTCCTTAAATAAAAATCACCCAGTGAAACCTATTTGTTCACTAGGAGCGTTTTCACTCAGTATTCACGAAATCAATCCTATTTTAGACGAAAACCAATGTAATTCTTAATAATTCATGTTATTTACTTATTTATGCAAATTAGAGAAGTCAATTGACAAACTTCTAAAAAACGGCCTTTTTGTAACAAAGAATTATTCTGTCAAGTCAACAAATCTGTCTGTCATTTTAATAACATGTTAAATTATGTCACTCGAAGCAAATTAATAACTTTTCTGCACAAATTATGATAACAGATGTACATGTGACTTGTAAACTATATCTCTTTTCAGTAGTTCTTTGACAATGTTATAAATACAAGCAGCAAGAATGGTCGGGGGGCAGTCGGAATGTCACTTTGGTAAAGTGTGTTTGTGTGTTATTGTTTGAGGTGGATAAACAATGCAAAGAACATGTAAAGGAAGTACTACTTTGTGTTGAGTCATGGTCTTTGGTGGACAGTGGAATTAAGATGGCCACCAGAGTAATAAATATTTGGAGTTTACATATTTGTTGGTTTCGCTCGTTCTTTATCATCAAAAGCACATAAAAAACACGGGACCTCATGTTTTTAACCCTAGACAACCAGATGTAGAGCCAGCATCAGCATCGAGAGACAGCAGCGATCCAGCAAGTAGCAGCGATTACTACAACACAATGCATTTTAATGGCGCCAACCTAACAGCAAGTGCTAACAAGCTCCATAAATGGGAGTGAGATAGTGCGATTATAGCAATTAGCAATATCTACGACTAGGAGACCATTACAAAAGTGGGGGCTCGTCCGGGATCTTTAAGTGCATCGATGATAATAGTGCAGCGATAAATTTCGTAAGTGCTTAGCATTCCAAAAAAGTTTATTTGTGCACTGTGGCAACAGTGAAAATATGTCAAAAATAAATAAATAAATAAAGTGTGTTTGTGCGACTACGAAAAACTATCGTTACACCGCTCGGAAGATTAACATCTGGATTATGTCAATGGAATTCATCAATCAAGACTTCAGCTTCGATAAAACCGAATAGAAGTGAAGAAAGCCAACAGGAACACCGACCACGACATCATAGCATAGCTACATGAAGCAATGTATTTTGTTGTTGTTGTCATTTAAAATAATTAATTGTTAACATGTCTCTACCTGAGAGTGATGAGATCATAGGAAATGTAAAAATTGAACCAGGGGATGGTGAACAATTAAACTTAACAGAGTGGCTAGCAGGGTTTGCAACTCAAATCAGCTCGCAACTTAAACAATCAAGTGAACAAGTACGTTTGGATTTTAAACAATCAAGTGAACAAGTAAGTTTGAAACTTAAAGAAAACACAGATAGACTGGATAAGTTAAGTTTGGATTTTGATCTATTAAATACTCATCTCAATGAGAAGTGTGAGGAAATTAAAACTACCCTCAGTAAGGACACTAGAGAACAGTTGATACACTTCAGAAAAGAATTTCAAGTTGAAGTTGAAAGTTTAAATGAAAACATACAAGCTAACACAGACAGCATTGCTGTCATCTACAACAGAGTAGATACTGAAGTTGAAAGATTAGATCAGAGAATAGACAAACATCAGAAAACCTTAAACAAGAATACAACCTGTATACCACTAATGTAGATGCAAAAGTAAAAAATATACACACTAAATATACACAATTGGAAGATGCATTGATGTCAAAACAAATGTTTTACAATCAAAATACAATGTATGGGCACATCCAAGTGAAATGCTTTCCTGGTGAAAATCTGCACCCTATTGACTTTATTCACCAATGTAAGGATATGTTTGTTGTAGGAATGTCAGATAACATAAAAATTAAGTTAGTAAAACGGTTTCTAGAAGGGGAGGCCCTATCCTGGGCAAATGAGAATAATGATTCTTGGAATACTTTTGAAGAGTTAGAAGCTAAGTTTATTTGCAAATTTTGCTCACAATCCATACAAGCCAGATTAAAGTCAGAATTTCTAAATGGACCAGTGCATAGAGGGAAAGTAGGGGGAATGCAAAAATTTTGCAGAGATCAATTGAAAAAGCTTGCTCACTTGAATAACTCTTTTGATATTATGACACAAATTGATGTTTTAAAAAGGTTACCAGAGAGACTGCAGTGGGAATTGGTCCATGGACCAGACGATTCAATGGAAGAGTTCCTGAAATTTGTAGAAAGATTAGATAGGGCCTTGGAAAGAGAAAATAACCAAAGTTTTGGCTCTGGCAACAACCAGTATGGGGGGTGGAACAGGAATGTAAATAGAGATTATTATGGGAGGAGAGACTTTGAAAATTCTGGAAATAATGCTCCAAATAGGGGAGATAGGAGATATGAAAATGATTTCAGAAACAATACACAGGAGGGAGGATGGAGGAGAGAGAGCAGGAATGATAGAAATAGGTATTGGGGAAGAGAACAAGATAGAAGAGGGTTTGTTGAAACTAGTGAACAAAACGACAACTACAAACGGACAGACCGAGGGAACCAGCCGGGAAATGGTGGACAGTCCCACTAGATGTCCGTAGTTTTGGGGCTAGACAATATTATGACAGGACAACACATAACCGAAACTGGAGAAGGAGAAGATACAATGTAAAGAGTAAGTACCCTGAAAATACGGATGTTGTTAGAATGAAAAAATTAGAATTTAATAAAAGGTTTTGGGATACTATGAGTAAAAGTGATACAGTTAATAAAAACAGTGTTCAAGCACAGGTAGTTAGTGAAAGTGCGGAAGTTGAAGGTATTGCAGCGTTCCATAGTTGGGCTGAAAAAGATACTGGTGTTAATAACAAGTCAGACACACCACAAATAGAATCTATTTTGGGGGGTTTATTTGATAAGAAGGGGGATGACGAAGTGTTTAATGGAGCCAAAGACTCAATTGCTGAGATTCAGATACATAGGGGAGAAACTGAAGATGGGGTTGTTGTGGAGGAGGAGGAAGAAGTAATAGAGGGACATTTAAATAATGATCCTAAATCAAGTGATGTTATTGATGAGAGTGTGGAGGAAGAAATAAAAGTATTTGTAAAGTTGAAAAGTGATTATGTGGTAAAGGTAAGTGATGTGACAAACATGGGTAATAATGAGGTTAATGTAAGTGAAATGCAGACTAGGGAATGTGTATCTGAGGACAAGCTATTGCCGATTGGGAACTATGAAACACTAATCTATGAGAATGGTAATAATAATAATATTAAAGAAAATATAAAGGGATGGAATGTAAATGTGTATTTTCAAGAAAAAGGGGAAAAGTTTTTAGAAGTTTTGTGGAACAACTATGGAAACTGTATAAACAAATATGCCTTTTGGAAAGAATTAGCAAAGGTAAGTGCAACCTTGTATCCTACATGGTGGACAAGAATCCGTAGTGGACTTTATAAAAAAGGGGGTGAAAACAGTAGTTCGTTAAGTGACAACACAGTGTTAAAAGCAACAGATGAAAACAAAGGTTTATGTTTAAATGTCAATGCTTTGCAAACAGAGCGGGATGTGTCTAAGTGTAGGAAAGAGACATTAGACTTAGGAACTAAAGAAATTGAAAATGATCTATTGTTTGAAAATACTGAAATAGACAAAGATGTTGAGCTAGGTTGTCCATGTGTTAAAGTAAACATTGACATTGGTCTATTTGAAATAAAAGAAAGCCCACATCCTAATGCGTATAGACTTATCTTTCCCAGAGCAAGAAGGTTATTTGGATTAAGAAACATCACTGAATTGAAACCGTATGAACATGATTAAGCACATTTCCCTGTTTGAATACAGTTACTTACCCATTTTCCATAAAGCATGTTATCAGCAAAGATTTTACTGGGTGTGTCAAATAGCAACTACCACTCATCCTACAGACCCAGTAAAAGTTCCAGTTCTCTGAGAGAATGTTTTTATATTTTTATTGTCACTATTGAATATTAAATTTTGAGACATCTTCTTTACTTGCAATGGGCAAGAAGTTGACAAACATTTATTACTTTCCTTTTGTATTGTTGAATATGGGACATACTTGAACCAAATAAAAGTCAATGTAAAAAAATTGTTGTGCAAGACCCATCATTTTGTGACTATTGTGTTCTTAGGCATAAGATTTGTGTACAATTTTCTACAGCTAATCAGATGTTCACCAAGTTTGATGTTTGTGTTATGTTGTGACCAATTTAAGTGTCCAATTTTGGTATTCATATGTTCTTGTACTATCTTGACTGTGTCTCAGTGGGAGACAATATTTAAAAAAACTCTTCTTTTTTTTGCAAATGCATATTATACTCATACATGTGACTTCTCTAGTGTTTGTGTTTATATATCATGTTCATACTTATAATTACGTTCTTTGTTTTCATTTCTTTTATGTGGCTCAAAAAGAGCAGACAGTTGCAATATTTTCCTATGGACATATGACCTGTCCATCTATGGAATATATTTATGTTCCTTCTATTATCTTGATTAATCTGTGACTCAATGAGAACTGACTTTGAAATAATTTACATATATTTTTTTATATATCTTAAAATCGCATGTGATATATTTGTGTCTGTTTTTGATCATTTTCCATGTGGCTCACTGGGAGCAAAGATTAACATTTTTTTTTACTTTCATATATTACTAAATATTTTTATTATGCAGTCATACTGAATGACATAACACAAAGTGCATTTGAAACAACACAACTAAAATATTTGCAGGAAAAAGTCATTTTGAAACGTTGTAACAGTCCTTGTATACATACACATTATGCATAGTAAAACAAAAACAAAAAATTAAAGTAGTACTTTTCCAAATTTTAACAATTTGACACATTTGTCCTAGTCAGCTAATATCATTAACATTCTGTAAATGATATTACCCGAGGGGAGTATTGTAACGGAACATATTAATGGCTTTACTGTACCGAAGTATGCGATACCCTCCAAATTCAACCAGTTTAACGAGTATTTATGATTATAGAAAAGTTATTGTGTATGTTAACAATGATTGCATAACATGTCTCCGTAAACAGTCAACCCATTAAATTATACTGAATAACTGACCCACACAAAAGTATATATCACTTGATCACTGATACAGCAAATGTCATCATGTAAAAACACTAAGTTCATCTTAAATAATTAATATGAAGTACGAAAAATAGTGGCCAACTTAGATATTTTGGATCTCCTTACATAAAAGTCACCCAGTGAAACCTATTTGTTCACTAGGAGCGTTTTCACTCAGTATTCACGAAATCAATCCTATTTTAGACGAAAACCAATGTAATTCTTAATAATTCATGTTATTTACTTATTTATGCAAATTAGAGAAGTCAATTGACAAACTTCTAAAAAACGGCCTTTTTGTAACAAAGAATTATTCTGTCAAGTCAACAAATCTGTCTGTCATTTTAATAACATGTTAAATTATGTCACTCGATGCAAATTAATAACTTTTCTGCACAAATTATGATAACAGATGTACATGTGACTTGTAAACTATATCTCTTTTCAGTAGTTCTTTGACAATGTTATAAATACAAGCAGCAAGAACGGTCGGGGGGCAGTCGGAATGTCACTTTGGTAAAGTGTGTTTGTGTGTTATTGTTTGAGGTGGATAAACAATGCAAAGAACATGTAACGGAAGTACTACTTTGTGTAAAGTCATGGTCTTTGGTGGACAGTGGAATTAAGATGGCCACCAGAGTAATAAATATTTGGAGTTTACATATTTGTTGGTTTTGCTCGTTCTTTATCATCAAAAGCACATAAAAAACACGGGACCTCATGTTTTTAACCCTAGACAACCAGATGTAGAGCCAGCATCAGCATCGAGGGACAGCAGCGATCCAGCAAGTAGCAGCAATTACTACAACACAATGCATTTTAATGGCGCCAACCTAACAGCAAGTGCTAACAAGCTCCGTAAATGGGAATAAAATAGTGCGATTATAGCAATTAGCAATATCTACGACTAGGCGACCATTACAACATTGAGGTACACATTAACGAAGGGCAAGTAAATTATAGAAGTGTAAAATGTATATTGCGATAATGATAACATCCACTTTACTGCTTAAATGATATTGGTCCTTAGATTGGCTAAATTTAAAAATAAACTGAAAATACAGTTGCTACTTTGGACAAACTTGCTGCCTTCTTAGCTATATTAAATAGCTTCTGTTTATTCCCTTTGGTAGCTTAATATTTACTAAACTATATTATCAATATAATGAAACTGATAGATAACTACTTACCATAAAGATGACATGCTGAGTTGCAGAGAGGCACAACAAAATGATTGATAGACATTTAGCTTTTGGCGAAAACCTTCTTCTGAAAGAAAACATACATTCATACAACCAAGCACACCTCACATTCAGATGACTGCTCTCACTAGCAGCTCAGACTAGAATCACCTGTCACACTGAACAAAAGTAATGTGCTGGAGTGGGGCAGGGATGGGAGAGGGATAACAGGGTATTTGGGAGAGGGAGGGGAGGGGGGGAGAGAAAAGTGATTTCTGACAGAGAGAACAGGGAGTAAAAGGCAGTAGGGCAAGGCTCCCAGTCCTAGTGTTGGGAGACTGTGGGGGAGGGTGTGGGTGAGGGGAAAATGGTTATCAGAAAATGACAATGGCAGATGAGGGAGAAAAAGGCCAGTGGGTGCATTAGCAGAGAGCAACACATAATGAATGTGATGGGATGTGAAACTGGGAGGAGGTACAGGGCAGAGGTGGCAAAAATTGTTGTGTGGAGAGTGTGGGAACAGTAGGCTACCAAATGTTGAGGTCAGGAGAACTTAGGAAATGAAAATGTATTGTAAAGATTACTCCCATCTACACAGATCAGAAAAACTGATAATGTTGGTGGTTAGACATGTCTTTTGATACCTGCCATCCCTTTCACCCCAAAAAATCCCTCTCATGCAGCATGGCCACCTGGAGACATTATATCTGCAGTGGCAAGAACTGCTTTGCCCGTATACTCAAGGTTTCACTAATGACTCCACAGACACAGTCATACAATTCAACCTTGGACTGGAACAGCTGAATCACATCCTTTGTCAGGACACTGATTATCTGTCATCATGTCCTGAAATGAAAGAAATCCTACCCAAGATACATGCCATCCCTCCTAAAGTGATGTTCCATTACCCACCCAATCTCCACAACATCCTAGTCCATCCCTACACCACACTCAGTCCCAGCCCCATGCTACAGGCATCATTTCCCTGTAGAAGACCCAGGGACAAGACCTAACCAGTACACCTACCCAGCACTTTCTGTTCCAGTCCTGTCACTGGCTTATCCTACCCCATCAAAGGCTGAACCATATGTGAAAACAGCCATATCATATACCAGCTCTGGCACAATCATTGCATTTTGGTGTGACAATCAGTCAGTTGTCCACCTGGACCTCCCCGTGGCACAATATGCAGCTGAACATAACATGGTTGATTTCAATGGCTGCTGCACTACATAAGTCATATCCCCTTCACAACCAATTTTTCTGAATTGTGTAGATGGGAGTTACAACACATTCTCTGCTCTTGAAATTACCCCAGCCTCAACCTACAGTAACCTACTGTTCCCATACCCTCAACTCAACAATTTCTGCCACCTCTGTCCTATACCTCCTTCCAATTCACATCCCATCACACTCATCGTGCATCACCCACAGCTAATGCACTCACCAGGCTTTTTCCCCTTTTCTCCCCCTCTCCTTTCCTACTACCCCCCCCCCCCCCCCCACCCTTCTCCTCTCACCCACTGCCACCCAACACAGCACCTGGCAGCCTTGTCCTGCCAATATCTGATCACTGCATGCTCTGTCAGACAGCACTCTTTTTTTGGCAGGAAGCTAAATGTGTATCAGTATTTTTGTTGTGCCTGTCTCCAGCTCAATGTGTCATGATTTCAGTGAGTAGCAATCCATCCTTTTCATCACATTGTTGATATTCCTTCCTTGACTTTCCATTATTTGACTGTAATGATATTAATGAAAAAGCAAAAAAGTGGTTACCTACATTTGTAAAAACTGAGACATGTTTACAGTGTATTAGTGTTTTTCACGCATCTTTACAATGAGCACTGCAACTTGCTTTGTAATTAGTTAAAGAGACAGATGAAGCATGGATTGAATAGAGACTTGTACTTACTCCACACATGGGGCTCACTGGAGGTGAGACATGTTAATAATTTGTGGTGGTTATTAAACCTACAAAGATATAAATGTATATTAATAGAGTCTAATGCTTGATGACTCAGTTGGTTTAACAGAGTTTGAATGTTTATTCAAGAAATGGTATAGTGGTTTCCTGTTGAAGTGAAAATGTATCATGATTGAACTGAAAGTATTCTATGAGTACCCAATTATTTCAAAAGTAGAGCCTTTTAAATTCCTATAACCAGCAATAGTATTCAGAGAAGAAGCTTTTGGGAGATTGATGTAGCTGATTATCCAGGAAGAGTATCGGCTAGACCAGTCACATAAGTCAACTGATGAGAGGGAGGTGTGAATTGTGAATGCAATACAGTTTCACACTGCTTCTGGTTCATCAAAACATTAGAATGTGGCAACCTGAGTGACAGGACTTGAAGAAAACAGGAATTTTAAGATGGAAATGGGAAGAAGATATTTTGAGTTGCCATAGCAATCAGGCATAACAAGATAAGAGAACTGTTTTGAGTAACTGGATAAGTCCAAGAAACCAAATGGAATAAAGTTCCAAATGCAACACAGTAAAAGACTTAAGAAAGTAATAATGTCAAAGGAATGGAGAATAGACCTCAACATTTTAGACTAAGAAGAGTTATGCTGAGAATACTCCAACTAAGAAGATATGGTGTGGACAGTACACAGCTCTCACACACATCGCAACTGATGCTGATGCAGTAACCAGCCTTACATCCACTGACGCTGGTGCCAGTGCTGCTCACCAGAGCTGACTCCACATCTGCTTGCTGATGCCAAATCCAATGTTCAATGCCGTCGGTGCCAGTGCTGTTCACCGGTGCTGAACACACATCCGCTCACCAATGCAGCTAGAACTCTACGTCGGGTGAGCTTAAAACTATATTGTTTGAGTATAAAGTTGAATGAACTGTTGAAATAGACTGTAAAATTGTAGTCATTATAAGTAGAGTAGAATTTTTTTAATTCTCACAAGGACAAAAATGTGTAAAGTTATCGATAAAAAACAGCAACTAGGAGAAACTTCAGAACCAGCCATGGCTATTAAAGTGAGTAGCGAAATGCAGGACTGGTCTGAAGTAGTGAATTTAATCAAAGCTCAGAATGCCCAAATTACTACTTTAAGTAAAAATTTAGAAGCACAGAGGGCAGTTTTAAATGCTCAAAGTCTTAAGTTAGATTCAGTGAATAATCAGTTCAATGCTAAGTTGGATGACCAGAAGGCAGATTCAGTAACTCTTAAGTGAAAAGCTAGAAGCACAGAGTGAGGTTTTAAATTCTAAATTTGAGACCTTAAATGATAAAGTTGAGAATATGAAGTTAGATGTAAAGAATGAATTAAGTAATTCTTTGACTATCTAGATGAATCAAACGTTTACTGGCCTTTCTAAAAAGCAGAATCATCAATTTCAGATTTTGAATTTAGTGAAAAGTTAGGATCCTTTCAAAGTATATATAATGTTACGTTTGATGCAGTAAAGCAGAGATTACACACTTTAAAGGAAAGTGTTGAGAAACAGGACAAGCTAATTCCTATAGTTCAATCGCAGATTACAGGTGTCAGTACACAAGTTGTCAGTTCATGAGCAAATAATGTAGGATGGAATTTCGAAGAGAATACATCCAGCTTTGATATTACAAGTGTATGTAGCTTGGAGGAACCATTTGAAAAAAAAGATAGATCAAGGAGTTGCCACAAGAGTAACCTCCAGAAACCTTTTGACTATTGCTTCTTCCAACTTTAATAATACCAGCAAGGTTATAGGCAACTTGTGTCATTTCTGAAAGTATTTGTATGGAGTGTAGCCATGTATGGAAGTGAAACGTGGGTGATAAATAGTTTAGACAAGAAGATAATAGAAGCTTTCAAAATGTGGTGCTACAGAAGAATGCTGAAGATTAGATGGGTAGATCACATAACTAACGAGGAGGTATTGAATAGAATTGTGGAGAAGAGAAATTTGTGGCACAACTTGACTAGAAGAAGGGATTGGTTGGTAGGACATATTCTGAGGCACCAAGGGATCACCAATTTAGTATTGGAGAGTAGTGTGGAGGGTAAAAGTCATAGAGGGAGACCAAGAGTTGAATACACTAAACAGATTCAGAAGGGTGTAGGCTGCAGTCGGTACTGGGAGACGAAGAAGCTTGAACAGGATAGAGTAGCATGGAGAGCTGCATCACACCAGTCTCTGGACTGAAGATCACAACACACTTACTTCTTGTATGGGACCCACTAGAGGCGAGACATGTCAATAATTTGTGGTGGTTATTAAACCAAACAGGATATAAATGTATATTGATAGAGTCTAATGTTTGACAACTCAGTTGGCTTAACAGAGTTTAAATGTTTATACAACAAATGATAAAGTGGTTTCCTGTTGAAGTGAACATATACCATGATTGAACTGAAAGTATTCTATGAGTACCCAATTATTTCAAAAATAGTATCTTTTAAATTCATATAACCAACGATAGTCTTCCCAGAGAAGAGGATCAGCTAGACCTGTCATGTAAGTGAACTGATGAGGGGGATGTGTGAATTGTGAATTCAGTCCAGTTTTGCACCATTTCCCATGTCATCAAAATATTCGAATGTAAGAAAGTACATTACACAAGAGAAATTTTATGTGAAGTAGTGAAGTGCATTAAGCTTCTGCAAGTAGTTCCAATCACAACAGCAACAGCAGAATGGTCATTTAGTACCCTTAGACATCTGAAGTCATACCTTTGATCAACAATGGGTCAGTAGCGATTTAACAACTTAGCTGTTCTTCATGCCCACTGAGATGTTTTGGATGAACTGGATATCCAACCAGTCATCAATGACTTCACATTCAGTAATCCAGTCAGACGGTCAACATTTGCACCTTTCTAAAGACTCTCTAGCCCTAATAATGGCATTTAGACCAATATTAAAAATCTTTACAAAATAGAGAATTGAATACATACATCATGTTAAATTTTCAGTTTCAAAATATTAGTACTAGTTTAGTACTGTATTACTAAATTACTATAGTACTGTATTAGTTAATTTCAAATACTTAAATATTTTTAGAATGTAAGACCCAATTAAAAACTGCTATTTACATACCTTTTGACTGAAAGTATTAGGCATGTTGTATTAACTTTATCAACAGTATTAAAGCATTAACTTTGAGATATTGTTTTTATTTAATGAACCCTGAGCCTTATTCAAAGTAAGCCTAAATTAGCTATTTCACTTATTAATCAAAGGGCTTACTGTGCGACAGCAATATTTTATGTTTTATTCTTTTAATGATTGTTTAGGATTTATTTAAATATGATTTCAGTATTTTCAGAGCTATATATTCACTGCTCTGTAAAATAAAAAAATAAAAAATAAAATACTCAGCAATGGCCAAAGTTTTATCAGCATCCAAGATCATCATCTGGGATGAATGCACAATGGTGCATAAACATGCATTAGAGGCACTTAACTGAACATTGAACGATCTACGCAATGACTCGAGATGTTTTGGAGGAGCAATGATTTTACTGTCTGGCGATTTCTGCCAAACAATGCCAGTTCTTCCAAGATCAATGGCTGCAGACAAAATAAATGCTTGCCTCAAATCATCGAATCTATGGCGCTATGTGAAGAAACTTCAGCTGATAACAAACATGAGAGTTGCATTGCTTAATGATACATCTGCTGAAGATTTCTCTGAGCAATTGTTGACTATCGGTAATGGTCAAGTACCGGTCAAAGAATCCAGCAGATTGACTTCATTTCCTCATAATTTCTGTAACTTTGTCTCATGGAAAGATGAACTTATCAACAAAGTATTCCCAAACATCATTACTAACTACAAAAGTAATGAACGGTTGAGTGAGCGAGCAGTTTTAGTGGCTAAGAATAAATATATGGATGACCTGTACTACATAATTCAAATGAGATCATTGGTAAAATGCATTCATTCAAATCTATTGACTGTATAACAAATTAAGATGAAGTCACCCAATTGAATTTTTAAACTCCTTGGATGAGCCTGGCTTACCACTGCACAATTTACACCTAAAAGTTGGCTCCATAGTAATCATGCTTCAAAACATAAACCAACCAAAACTGTGCAACGGTACGCGTTTGGTGATAAGTAAATTGATGAACAATGTTAAATACATGATGGTACTCAAAGGAAAATTCGAATGTGAGGAAGTTCTCATTCCAAGGATCCCGATGATCCCAACCGATATGCCGTTTGAGTTTAAAAGACTTCAATTTCCGATCCGTATTGCATTTGCCATGACCATTAACAAATCACAAGGCCAAGTTTATGGTTTAAAACTGGAATATCCATGTTTTTCACATGGTCAATTATATGTGGCATGTTCACAGGTCGGAAGACCATCTGCATTGTTTGTTCTTCGCCTGATAATAAAACAAAAAATGTCGTGTATCACAAGGTACTTAATTGAAGAGTGGAAGCTATGCACCAAAAACATAAAGAATAAAGAATCATTAAAATACTTAATTTTTTTATTTATATTTCCTAAAAAAATTGAAATAACATCCAAAATCTGATTATTTATTGGCTTTAAGGCAGAACGATTATTACTGTAAATTAAATTAACTTTTCACAAAAATACTGTGTGTGTTTATGTTTTGTTTCTTTTTTCAAAGCCAAAAAGTGTGTGAGGCTTGCTGAATTTTCTGTAGTGTGGAGTTATCGAGAGTCCACACTTTTTGGTGTTCTAATGTTGATCATATGACTCTAAAATGCTTTAAAAAAACTTTAAAACTCTATTTTTCATCTAAAATTTAGAACATTTCCTGTGTCAAGACTCTCAGTATGCTCCCCCCCCCCCCCCCCCAATACTTTTTCTAAGTCAGTGCCCCAGAAGTCTACAGTGACAACTATTAATTGAAAAAAAAACAGGTGCTATAGAAATAGGATCTATTTTACAATACATCATGCTGTTAGGAGAGACTGCCATGATACAGTCTAGGTACTCAGATCACTTATAGCAAAAGTAGCTAAAAAGACATGTTTTCATATTCTTTTGAATATTTGGGTCTTCCTAATTTGTTTCTTTGTATATGCCAGGCCACTATTAGAGATTCTTGGATCACACAGGGTTAAACACATAACAGAGGAGTCAGGGACCAAAGAGAGCTGAGAGTACTACATTCACCTCCCAACAAATTAGTTCAAGTTTTTGTCCATCACTTAAATTAATACTGAGAAAGAGTAACACACTTTATCTACCAGGAATCCTCTGAGCCCCATGTCAGGGTGAAACAAACACAAAAGAATACGAGTCTGTTTGGCCATTTGAGTACAAAGCTAATATTGGTACACCTTAGGGAAATGTCATCAACTGATGAAAAAGATCAGCTGGTGCATTCAGTGTACAAGGGCTGTTCACAAAGTAAGGTGACTTTTCAAATTGCATGGGCAACATACATTCAATAAACAATCTTTTTTTTTTTTTTGTTATGTTGGTACACATGTTCGAAACATATGTTCACAGTTTCAAGTATGCAGTATACTTTGTTTGTTTTTGAGAGATAGAAAGGTTAGAAGTGTTTTAGTGTGCTTGGCAATTTTCGATAATTATAAAAAAATTAAGCAAAGAATTTGGATCAAATTTTGTGTGAAAAATGGAATCAAGTGTTCTAAAATACTTGAAATGTTGACAGTGGCTTACGGTGAGTCTGCTCTAAGTAAAAAAAAATGTTTACAAATGGTACAAGCTCTTCCAAGGTGGCTGAGAAGATACCAATGACAAACCTTGCTCTGAACACCCCAGCGCATCAACACCAGATGATAACGTCGAAGTTGTGAAGAAAATTGTCAAATTACCATAAGAGAAGTTGCTGAGGATGTAGGCATATCAGTCAGCTCATGTCATGCAATTTTTTTTTTTTTTTGGGCATGAGATGTGTGTCAGCAAAGCTTGTTCCAAAACTTCTCAATTTTGATCAGAATAACTGTAGCATGATCATATGATCATCACTTAGAAGCTCTTGAAAGATGTCAATGTTGATCTTGATTTGCTCAAAAGGGTCATAACTCGTAACGAAACATGGATTTATCATTATGATGTCAAAACCGAAGCCCAATCATCCCAGTGCCCAATGGAAGCACCAGAAAAATCATGTCAAGTTCGATCAAATGTCAAAGTTTTGCTCAGGTTTTTTTTTTTTTTTTTTTTTTGCCCCCATAGTTCAATAGTGCATCATGAATTTTTTCCCCCAGGTCATACTGTCAATAAGGATATTACCTTGATGTTATGCACCATTTGCAAGAAACAATATGCAAAAAACATCGAGAATTGTGGAAAAACAATTCATGGCTTTTGCATCAGAACAATGCACCTGCTCATTCATCATTGCTTGTGAGAGAATTTTTGGCCACAAACAACAGGACAAGCACGCCTCAGCCACCATATTCACTGTATTTGGCCCCTTGCGACTTTTTCCTGTTCCCAAAACTGAAGAGACCTACAAAAGGATGAAGATTTCCAATGATTGAGGAAATAAAAACTGCATCACAGAAAGTAATCAATGATGTACCAAAAAGTGCTTATGAGAAGTGCTTCAAGGATTGGAAGAAGCATTGGCATTGGTGTATTGTATCTGAGGGGGATTACTTTGAAGGGGACAACATCAATATTGATGAATAAATAAATATTTTTTCATAAAAATATAAAGTCACCTTACTTTTTGAACATACCACATATAGGTCTGGGAGCACTATTCATTATATTGAAGGGGCAGTCCTGAAATCTCGTCAGAGAACAGCATTCACCCAACTGCAGACTGAGGTGAATACTGGAATGGACAACACCTTTTACCTGGACTCGGAGATTGTACCAGAATCATTCCACTGCCTGGCAGAGAAGATTGGGTAGATCATCTTTGCTCTCAGAATTTCAACAAAGCTCACAACCTTCATCATTGTCCCCAGAATTGATAATACTCATTGTGAGTCAAGTGGAAGGCTTGAAACGTAGACTTTGAAAGTTCTATGGTGATTAGATTGTGATTTCCTTGGGTGCCCCCAAAAGGGTCAGAGGTGCACCACAAATCAGAGGTTTGTACCCATATGTGTGTTGTGCATGCAACAGTTTTTAAAATAGATGAATCACCATCCAGTTAAGATATGACAGCCATAAAAGCTCTCATAAATATAAGATCAAAAGAATTGCCCTCCACACAAGAGACTTTTAAAATCCAGCTGATCAATTGCTGAACTCCAGAATGAGATTTTCACTCTGCAGCGGAGTGTGCGCTGACATGAAACTTCCTGGCAGATTAAAACTGTGTGCCAGAGTGAGACTGGAACTCGGGACCTTTGCCTTTCGCGGGCAAGTGCTCTACCAACTGAGCTAACCAAACATGACTCACGCCCCGTCCTCACAGCTTTACTTCTGCCAGTACCTCGTTTCCTACCTTCCAAACTTCACAGAAGCTCTCCTGCAAAACCTTGCAGAACTAGCACTCCTGAAAGAAAGGCTTCTGTAAAGTTTGGAAGGTAGGAGACGAGGTACTGGCAGAAGTAAAGCTGTGAGGACGGGGCGTGAGTCATGCTCAGGTAACTCGGTTGGTAGAGCACTTGCCCGCAAAAGGCAGAGGTCCCGAGTTCGAGTCTCGGTCCAGCACACAGTTTTAATCTGCCAGGAAGTTTCAATTGATGAACTATTTGCAACAAAATTGATTCAAAATAGCAATGGAATTCTCATACTCTAAGTACAGAAAGCTTCTTAAAATCCAAAACTGACAGCAATGAGCTTTCTAGAATAACTTTAAGTGTATATTAAAAGGATAGGCTCATGAGTAATGAACATAGAATATTCGTGACAATAAATAAGAAACTCAAATCCATTGAGATAGAATTAGAAGCTGCATATGAGATTCTTTGGGCTGTAAGTATTAAAGTTGGGCATAAAAGTATAACTGTGTCCACCTATAGACCAGCAGACTGAAATGGGCATGTGACCAATGGCACTGGATGTTGGCGCAATACCAGAGCTTTGCATGGTCTGATGAATCCTGATACCTTCATCATAATGATGATGGGAGAGAGTGAATCTGTCCTCCTACAGGGGACCAGCTCCTTGACACCTGTACTGCTGTATGAAGATATGCTGGTAGCAGCTCCATTATGCTCTGGGTAGCATTCATGCGGGCATCCATGAGTCCATTGGAACTCATGCAAGGTGCCAAGATGGCCAAGGAGCTTCATACACAGGTTTCAAATATTTAGTACTGGGCAGAAGCATATAGAGTAACTATGGTTCAAGTTTAGACTTAGCAAACACTGGATAGATATGTTCCTATAAAATAGTTCACTATGACTGTGAAATAACAGGAATAAAACAGTTCATCATGGGTGTGAAACAGAAGAAGTAAAACAAAGCATAGTGTTGAGATGTGCTAAATGAAACATGTTTGTATGCCAAAAGGGCACTGTGTGATACATTTAATAACAGACACTTACAAAAGACTTTATCAGAAAAACTCAAGAAATTCTTGCCACATGAAAATGCTATCTGTGGTACTAAAGTAAGTGTTTATAACACTCATGAATGACACAGTAATTGAACATTACTTTCAATTGTCCCTTTACAAGGAAGAATCCATGAGTACTGTCCCAGTTTAATCTTGCTCCACTGCAAAGTCCAAAGCATTCCAAAAAAGCAGTTGAGTTCATAAATGACTAGGTACAGAAATCTGGCTAAAATTGGAAATTGATAAAACTGAGATTTTTACAGTAAATCTAATTGTACATTGAAAGGATAGGTATCAGTTGTGCCATTCATTGCAATTTAGGTTGAACTGCTGGATGTCAATAACTTGCTGAAACAGTATATCAGTGCAGGGTCTTCAGGCCATCCTCAGGTGCATACCTGTGAAAGAACTCCGAGCTCCCCTACTTAATGCCTCACTCACACATATACGGTGTACCCAGATGTCATTGCACATGTGTTGTTGGAGCACCCTCTGTGATGAAAGCTTGCCTCATTGATATCTGATCAATCATCTTCACATGATAAAATCACTGAATGACATGGGCTATGTAGAGCATGAAGTTTTTCTATGACAGGACTCCATGCAGTATGTAATTGGAAACCATGTCCCAACTGATAAGAGCCTCAGTCATTTTTCCATTGATTCACTGACAATGGAGTTCCAAAAGTTTGAAGAATGGACCACAATTTTTGTTTCATCATATTTCAGTGGACAACCAGAAGAAATACAGTAATTTGTGATAATGACTTTGATGCTTGGAGGAGGTGAGTATGTTTCTGGTTCAAATAGCTCTGAGCACTATGGGACTTAACTTCTGAGGTCATCAGTCCCCTAGAACTTAGAACTACTTAAACCTAACTAACCTAAGGACATCACACACATCCATGCCCAAGGCAGGATTTGAACCTGCGACCGTAGCGATCGCGCGATTCCAGACTGTAGTGCTTAGAACCGCTCGGCCTTGGCCACCCCGGCTGGCAGTATGTCGCTGGTGTTCCATTATGTTATCTTGAACATTGCACCTTTTTTGCTCTAAATTTGATTCACTGAATTCACATAAAATCTTATAAACTCCTGCCCTGTGCAGCTCTACATCATCTTTGATTGCTCCCAGAAGTGCCTATCTTTTTGTTGGAGGAGAAAAGATAACTTCAACCTTGTTTTTTCTTAGTTCTTAGTCTATTTTCACAGATACATGTACAATATATGGCAGATAGGCTATCGTTTTGAAAGGTTCATCCTCTTTCTTGTTGTGTCTGTGCATGGGGGGGGGGGGGGGGGGGGGGCTATGGGAGCTATAGCCCTCCCCATGGAGTATCATATTACACTGGATAAAATATATTACTCCAACAGATTCAATCTTTTTTATATATAATAATGTAGCAATATAGGTTGCAATGCACTCCAAACACATTTCAATAAAAGAATAAGAGTGGAAAATAGCTTACTACATAACCAACAAATAACATTTAACTTAAAATAGGCATCTTATTATTTATTAATACACATTTTTTACCCTGAACTCCAAAACAGTTACCAAAAACTACTTTAAGCGACACCAAATTTTACCATTTTGTCAGAAGAGGACCCCAACTCACCTTTTGTTGAGCCATATTCCATTCCCCCAACCCCCGCCCCCCCCCCCCCCCCTCCCCATTGACGGACTTCTGGAATTGCTCCTGAATGCTGTTGTATTAAACCCAAACCTGTTGCTGATGATATGTAGCATGTTCACCTGAGGTACTTTTGTGAAATGAGTAACAGCTTCAAAACTGATCAATAATCATTGCTTTCCAATTTAAGTGATTTAAGTTTACTGATAAAATGAGTATAATTTCTCATATTATGTGAATATTTGCTTATAATGTTCAGATATGTAGAACAGTGTACTTCACAAAACAAAAAACTATAGTATCCTATAACATCAATAAGTTACTGTTGGAATCAGTCAACTCATACAAATAACTGGGTGTAATGCTTTTCAGGGATAGGAAATAGAATGATTACATAGGTTCAGTCAGGGATAAAGCAGGTGCCAGATTTTAGTTTATTGATGTAGTACTGGGGAAATGTAATCACATAGATAGCTGACAAATCATTCATGCAACCCATCCCAGAATATTGATAAAGTGTTTGGGGCCCATTCCAAATAGAATAACAGGGGATATTGAATGTATACAGAGCAAGGCAGCACCAATGGTCACACGTCTGTCTGATCCATGGTAGAATGTCACAGAGATTCTGAAGAAACTGAACTGGCAGACTCTTGCAGATAGATGTAAACTATCCTGAGAAGACCTACTTACAAAGTTTCCAGAACCAGCTTCAAATGATGACTATAAGACGGTTTTAGCAAAGACACCAAGTACTTGTCAAATAATAGGCAGCTGCTCTAGTATAGTTCACAGTAGCTCAAAGATATACAATTGCTTAATGGATCTTTGGCATTCCTTACAGCCCAGGTGGAACTGAACTACATGATCAATCTCTTAATGATCTGTGTTAGTAGACAGATGCAAGTCAAAAGTTCTTCCATTTTTCTCATCACATAGTTAGCTGATTCTAATCAGTCTTGTGATACACTGAGTTACATAATAAAACAATAATCTTACTAATATAGTTCTCCCATGACATTGGAGTGATACATTACCTTTATCCACTTTGAGCATTAACGTGCCTATATCTACTAGTAAGTTACAGAGGGCTGCACTCTCCATAGGCAAAATGTTGCTCTTTAGTGATGACCTCTCATCAGTACACAACAATAGGCCTGATGAATTTCCTCTGCTATATTCACTGTAAGAGGAAATACAGCCTCTTTGCTGGAGCTCACAAGGTCCATTTTTGTGGTGACACAGTTGTGGGAGCAAAGTTAAGACTTCTTCTGGACATAGTCACATTGTATATAGATTTCTCCTTTAAACTTTTAACAGGTCATCAAGCAGAAGATTCCTGTGGCACCCATACCACAAGCTTGTTAGTAGTTGCAGTTTGCCATGTTGTAGCTTTATTGTCTAACCAGTTCTTTTTGGCCTGTATCACACCATCCACCCAGTACCAAAACAATAAACATAGTCCTGCATCTATTAAATGTAGATATTACATACCCCTGGACAGAGAATCCAATTCATACCAACTAAACTGAATTTTTTCTCTTATCAGTGCCAATCTCACTTTGCATTCAGTGTTATTTGTAGCACCATTAACGAAATGCACAGTGCATATGTGTGTGTGTGTGTGTGTGTGCCTATTTTAGCACAGAAAATTATTAGTATTTAGTGAATTACATTCTCACCAAAATTATCTGCTTTCCACCAATTTTCGATGTCTTAATTATTTCAAATGCTATTTCATGTTTGTCATTCACAAGTATTCATGTAACACATATTGGTCACAGCCCTGTTGTACTGTTAAAGAGGACATTCACTTTTTCTCTTGATATCTTTAAAAAACGCAGTCTATTTTGTATTCTGTCACATAGGCAACAAATGCTACATTCTTAATAGTCCTTCAGCTCTTTCATATTACCAGCTCTAACATGATGGCTTGCTACATTTCTTAGAATACTTTGGGACTTTCATTTCCTGTACTGTAGTCTGAAACTGTCAAACATAAAATAATTTAAAACATCCTTCCACTGTATAGGAGGTAAAATCTGGATTAGGACAAGATAGCCTGATGCACAAAATGAAACACTGAATACCCAGCAATTTGGTATTTAGACCTACCATGCATGCAAGTATTCATCCCACCACCAACTGCCCATCTCGTTTACAATTCCTCTCATCTCCGAGGTCTTCTTTTGCAACTGATGCTGCAGTCTCCTAACCTCAGCCTGCAGTACGTCAGTTTCTGCTTTAAATGAAGAAGAAAACTGGTCTGCAGTTTTCTGAAAATACTGCAAATATAAAATATGATGAATTGAACTTTATCATTTATTGGCAGATTACCTTGAATAGCACAAAAGAATGGAAGTGTGAATTAACAAAAATAGAAAATAAAGTTCATAGATTGAACACATCACCATTAGTTTGCACCAAAAATTGTCTCAAAGATGAACCTTCATAAATTGAACACATCACCATTAGTTTGCACCAGAAATTGTCTCAAAGATGAACCTTCTGTCAGACACAGATAGAAACAATTTTCCACTTACCAAGTAGGATACACATCAACCGTGTACTTCCAGGTTTGCAGCTCAGTTATTGCTTCCATTTTATGCATAATATTTCAATGACTGACTCAGTCATCTCCTCCAAATGCTATGAGTTATGCTGGTGTGTATACTTACTGCCTAGATTCATTGAGTGCATATAACAGCACAATTAACAGCACTTGGAAAAGACAGCTGGGTTGGCTGTCGAACTATTATGCACAAAGTGGAAACTACAACTCAAGTGAACACACAGAAGTGCAACATTAATCAATTGTGTCAATAAAATCTCAGAGATCACAGCATACACATTGTCAAACAGGAACAAGAAGTTACACACAGACACTCACTTTCAAACCAGCAGTTTTTTTCAACTGTAAGTTAATGGGAAGTGTTGAAGGTACTGATTCAATTCTCAAATTGTGTTAGAAAATCTTCCAAGACACAAGCTGAAGGAATATCAAGATTGGATTTCTCTCTTACATTGTCTTGTTGTCCCTCAATTAATCATTATCCTCGGTGACTTCCCTTCTTAATTATTAACAATATAATGGAATCATTCAACCATGACATTGACACATATGTGAATTATATGGGAAATGGTCCCTCTAACACCTTTCTGTTGGCCAAAACTCTTGATGGCACCCATCAACGAATATCGAGAATTTTAAAACTACATCTGTACAGACAGAACCTGTGATACAAGTACTAAGTGCCTCCAGGTGGACTACACTGCTGCTCTTTGCCACTACAATGTTGCTCTTGCACTTGACAGTAGGCCATCTGGCATCAGAGAGTGTCAAAGAGGTTGCCAGTCTACAGGTGCCTATGATATCATCACAGGTTCTGCTTGTACAGGTGCATTTTTAAAATTCTCGGTAAAGGTTGGTGGGTGCCACCGAGGGTTTTGCCAAACTGGGGGTCTTAGGGGAACTTTTCCCATTTTATTCATGCATGTGTCAATGTCACTACCACACATATCACACCATAGCAAAACACCCAGCTGCTTTGGGCCATTTTCAAATTGCATTGAATGTTTTTGTGCAGTCCCTAGTGGTTCCAACCTGCTCATGAGAGCAAAAACTGCAGTCACACTGTGCTCCAAATGGGCGCAATCATGTCTGACAGGGATGCAGCCCCACAACATCCTTAGCGAAGGGTTGAAATGCCTGAGGGTGTCAGAGCATCAAAAGTTGTTAAGAAAGTCTTCCTGCTGTTGATCATACTGTTGACTGTTGTTTTCATCTACAAAATATGTAGGAATAAATGACCCAGGAAAGTGATTGTTTCAGTGACACCCTTTAGGCACCACCTGTGGCCTTTTCATCCTGCTTCTCTGTGGTGGTGTGTCTGAAAAGTTTTCCTTAGCTAATCATACGGAAACCTTGTGATTTCAACACTGGGCATCACTGTTCTCACCTCCATGACAGAAGCATCAAAGGAAGGGGTGGGATATGGGTAAGAGGGGGTGTGATGATGTTCCAATCATGTGACACATCCACAGTGGCATTGAGTAGAATTGTGGTGAAATTTGGTGCCAACATAATATCATTGACATCAGACATCCAGAAATGTTAAAATATGCCATTTTCAGGCCTCTCTACAAAAAGGGGGAAACCACAGATGTCAGTAATTACCGGCCAGTATCCTTGCTTACAGCATTTTCAAAAATCTTTGAGAAAGTAACGTACTCAAGAGTGGATAGCCATCTCAACAGTAATGGGATACTTAGTAAATCACAGTTCAGATTTCAGAAATGCTGTTCCACTGAGACAGCAATATACAATTTCACTGCCCACATAATAGAGTCTTTAAATAGTAAAATGTCACCAGTAGGAATATTCTGTGACTTATCCAAAGCATTTTATTGTGTGAACCATGGCATTATGTTAGAGAAATTACAATTCTATGGTATAAGTGGAACAGCATATGAGTGGTTTAAGTCATATCTACAGAACAGGAAGCAAAAAGTCTCTTTATATGCTTCCAGTGATTCAAAGGAGTTTGCCACTTCATCTAACTGGGATGAAATTACATTAGGTGTTCCACAAGGTTCAATCATGGGTCCCCTCCTGTTCTTGATATATGTGAATGACCTCCCTTCTTATGTGAAACAAGATGCTGAACTGACACTATTTGCTGATGATACAGGCATAATTATTAATCCAGTAAAAGAAAGTCCAATAGAAAATAATACAAATAAGGTCTTTGGAAAAGTTATTAGCTGGTTTTCTGTGAATGGGCTTGCTCTGAACTTTGAAAAAACACAGTATGCCCAATTTTCTGCTGCAAAAAGTATAGTTCCTCAATAAACATAACACATCAAAAGAAGTCAGTAGCCAGGGTAGAGCATACTAAGTTTTTGGGTGTACATATAGATGAGAATCTTAATTGGAAAATTCATATTTTGGATCTCCTAAAGTGACTAGGTTCAGCAACTTTTGCAATCAGAATAAATGCCAATTTTGAGGATGTAGAAATTAGTAAGCTAACATACTTTGCATACTTCCACTCTCTGATGTCATACGGAATAATATTCTGGGGCAACTCAACACTTAGGCAAAAGGTATTCACTGCTCAAAAGAAAGTAGTTAGAATAATGTATGGGGCTCATAGTCGCACATCTTGTAGGTATCTGTTTAAAAGGTTAGGAATTCTTACAACTGCTTCACAGTACATTTACTCAGTAATGAAATTTATTCTCAACAACATGGACCAGTTTAAAATCAACAGCGACATTCATGATTACAATACCAGAAAAAAGAAAGACCTACACTATCCTTTACTTAGCCTATCTTTGGCACAGAAAGGGGTAAAATATACTTCTATAAAACTTTTTGATAAATTACCAGATGAAATAAAATGTCTGACAGACACAGTAATAGTTTAAAAAACAAACTGAAATCATACACGTTTCACGTCATAACGGTTTTTCCATGCTATTGATCAATGGAACATGTAACAGACTAACTAACTAACTCACATGAACATCTGAGCTGTGGACTTTTTTGCAAGTGTCAACACCTTGCTGTCTGAAGCACCTTCGAGCTCAAGTTGATGTTGGAGGGTGTCCTGCTCTTACACCATTACCAACAAAGGTTGAGACAAATTTCAAATTTAAGTGGGGTTTCAAAAAAGTGATCCTTCAGTTCTGTTGTGCAGTATATTACTGAATGGTTCTGCTTTTCACATATCTGCACAGAGTACTGGAACATAAATGAAGAAAACTAAAGTATGTTATCAGAGAAATTGCTCATTGAGAAGTACAAATATGTCATGTTATTACTAAATATCAAGATTTCCCATTCAGTCTGCTAATTAAACTATACAGATGCAACAAGGCAAGGAAAGCATTTCTGAAGAATAGAAATTTGTTAAAATCAAATATAGGTTTAAGTGTCAGGAAGTCTTTTCTGAAAGTATTTGTATGGAGTGCAGCCGTGTATGGAAGTGAAACATGGATGATAAATAGTTTAGACAAGAAGAGAATACAAGCTTTCGAAATGTGATGCTACAGAAGAATGCTGAAGATTAGATGGGTAGGTAACGTAACTAATGAGGAGGTACTGAACAGAAATGGAGAGAAGAGGAATTTGTGGCACAACCTGACTAAAAGAAAGGATCGGTTGGTAGAACATATTCTGAGGCATCAAGGGATCACCAGTTTATCACTGGAGGGAAGTGTGGAGGGTAAAAATCATGTAGGGAGACCAAGAGATGAATACACTAAGCAGATTCAGAAGGATGTAGTTTGCATTCAGAAGGATGTAGGTTGCAGTAGTTACTCAGAGATGAAGAAGATTGCACGGGATAGAGTAGCATGGAGAACTGCATCAAACCAGTCTCTGGACTAAAGGCCGCAACAACAACAGAAGCAATAAATAAGAAGACAGTTTCTTAGTTTTTCAAATGCTCATGCAAATGTGTCTAGTTTTCTAAAACCCAGAAATCCTGCTATAGAAGGTGTGTGACTACTACAGGTACAAATGAAAGTGGTGAGAAGAGTACAAATAAACTAGCAAATATTCCTAATAAACATATTCCCAGAAACCAATAGTTTCTCCAAGACAGTGTATTCACAAGTGCAGCATGCAAGTGTTACAAAACTATTGATATCTAAGGCTACATTTATGCTGCAGCTTCATTGCTGGCACATCACAGTTGGTTATTTGAGTATGATACTTTCATCAGTGTGAGGTGAAGAGTGAACTCAAACAAATTTCCTGTAGCTCAAGTTTTGCATCATGGCAGTAATATGCAACCAGTGATGCTGCAGCATATATGCAGCCTTATATTCCAAGTACTAGTTCCCACAGCCAACAGCAAATGCAGTGTGCACATGTAGAAATTGAAGTGGTTGTCATAGCTTGAAATATGTTTTCAAATGTAGAATTAGCAGACATCCACTTCACATATGTGCATGCTGATGCCAATGCATGGGAGGCAGCATGATTTTATCTTGAAACATATCTTCAGTTAGAGCAGCCAGAGAACAGAGTGTTCACATTGTATCATTAGCACCTGTACAAGATGATTTTATTTTTACCCAACCTGCAACATGCTGGTAGATTAAGAACAGTGTAAACACCACAAATGGAGGAGTATGTGTATTACAGAAAATGGACACAATGCCAGCCACAATAGTCAGGATTGCTGCAGCATAGCATGTTTCCCCTCCACAATATGGCAGAGTTTGCATGACTGACAGTTGAACACATACCATGTACAGAGTGTGCATGCCTTGGCTGCACCTGTTGGCTTCAACCAACGAATCTTTACACAGTATGGGAATGATCCACAGTTCTTCATGCACATGTTATTTACAGATAAATCATGTATTGCATGAGATGGTATTATGAACATCCACACCACAACACACACATATATGTGCTTATGAAAACTCACATGGCAGCTACTGAGATGAAACATCAACAAATATTTTCCATTAACATTTGGGCAGGAAACATGGGTGATTTGCTGATAGCATCACATTTCCTACCTGGCTGATTTTTTGGATGTGTGTACCTTCATTTTTTCCAATACAAGTTAATCGACTATTTGGATTATGTGTGACCTTAAGATTCCATGGCAAATCAACTGTTTATACTGTTGTCAGCAGTCTAGCCAGGTGCGGTCATTTTTGTAACATATTTCAACAGTCTACCTATATAATGTGAATCTTTTGCTAAATGCTATCTGCTTTATACTTTTATTGCCCCTCACCCCTTCCTCCACCACCAGGCACATGCCACAACATGTGGAGTTGTGGTTGTATGTATGTGTGGGAGGAGGGGCGGGGGGGGGGGGGGGGGGGCACCGTTGGATGCTGGGTGTGAACTCTAGTCCCTCAGTAGTCCTGTGGCCTGTGTCAGGAACAGAAGTCATTCCCATTTGTTGACACTGTTATTTTGGTTGGCTGAGTGCTGGGTCCTAAGCTTTGCTGAGAGTGAACCCAGTGTCTCTGTTGATCAGCCCATCAGCCACTCATAATTCAGTAGCTTCCTTCAGAAAATAGTTTCACAATGATGAGGTCAGTCTTAGCACTTCCGTTTCTTCATACTTCCTGGAGACCCCTGTAGCAATGCGGTGTTCTGCCCACAGATTTTTTTGGTTGCTTAAGTTCAGTGTGTCTTCTGTGTTCCTTGCATCTTTCTTCAGTTGTCCACACAGTTTTCCTGATACATGCCTCACCACATTTATGTAGAATATGGTAAAAACCTGCTTTATGGAGCCACAAGTCAATTTTCACTGTATCTAATAGGGGTCATGTTTTTAGATGCAGACAGAAAATGCATTTAATGTTACCTAAAGCCAATATTCTGCCAATTTTGTTCAATACTTTGCTGACATATGGCAGATAAGCTATTATCTTCTCCTCCTCTTTGTTTTATGTCTGCTAGGTTCATACTTTCAGCCCGAAAGCGGATCGGATTTGTCTCTCCCCCAACCCATTCTTCTTGAAAACTCCCAAGAATTAGATGAGAATAAACAAGTCTTCTGTAAATGGAGTGTGAGCAATTCCTTAGATGGTGTATCTAGTCACCAATGTGTGTACAATATCTTCTGCCTTACAAGTGCCAGACTGCTCTTCTTATGGTCCGGTGAGCAACTATGGTTTTTATACGATGAGTGATCTTTGTGAATGTTGCTTTTATGCTGCAGTCATGGAACCTTCTCGGGAAGGCAAGAGAACTGAGTAGGCACTATTTCCTGTAACAAAGTTTATCCAACTTCTTAAATCCCTAATGCATTTCCTCTCAGTAGAGGAATCTGATGAGTGATTGTAGGCTTCTCCAGCAAATCAACTGTTTGTATTGTTGTTGTGTGTCTAGCCATGTGCAGTTGTTTTCGTAACTGAATCAGCCTCATGAGGAAATAGACCATTCATGTGGCAAAATTAGTTCTGGAAAAGGTACTGAACTTTGCACCAACACTGACTGCTATACATGTTGCAGATTTCATCAGTGGTATAGAACAAGTAATTTTCATACTCGCTAATGAAGATGTGGAAGAGATATGTTGAGAAGCATACTCACTCACTAAAGCCATCCTACTGAACATGAACATCATGGAAGAAGAAAGAGCTGTCATTTGAGATCTATGGAGTGATCTTGAAATAGTCATTCAACATGCAAGCAAAGGAAATGCCTCTGTACTACTACCACTGCCTTGGTTGAATTGCAAAATGTATGACCTACATGAGGATCTAGCATAGAGAAAATTGAAGAGAGAACCAATCAAGAAAGTGAAGAAAAAGATTATTGAGTATCTGCACCAGTCTCTGCTGAAGGAAATCATCAAGAAGCTTTGACCACAAGCTACTGCACCACTGAGGCTCTATGCCTTGCCAAAGGTTCACAAACGGGATGTTATGTCCTATTGTAAGCAACATAGGTATACCAATATACCCACTGGCCAAACATCTAATGGCAATATTAAACCCCTAAGTCTGTAAATGTCAGCACAACATCAGGAACTATGTACATTTCATTCAACTGGTGCAGGGACTACGCCTGCATGACCAGGACCTTATATTGACCTTTGATGTGGTATCCCTTTTCACCAGGGTGCCACTTGCTGATTCCCTCAAGTTAATCAGGAAGAAATTCAGTCCAACAATGACTAATCTCATTGAATTTGTCCTCACATCAACATTTTTTCCTTTCAATGATGACTATTATGAACAAACTAATTGTGTCGCCATAGAGTGCCTTCAGTCACTAATTGTGGCATACTTCAAAGAGAAAGTTCTGGAAGCAGCTGCACTGAAGTCTACATGCTTTTTCAGATTTGTTGATGACACTTTTGTGCTGTGGCCACATGGGAGGGAAAGACTTCTGGAATTTCTCCAACATCTGAACTCTTTCCACCCCGGTATCAAATTCAACATGCATGGAAGAGAATGGCGACTTCCATTTTTTAACGTCTTAGTCAAGTGCAGAATGGATGGCACTATAGGACATAGTGTGTACAGGAAAGCCACCCATACTGCATTGTATCTCCACACTGCCAGCTGCCATCATCCATCACAGAATGAGGGTGTGCTACATACACTGGTAAATGGGGCCTGCACAATATCTCAATATCTGATGAAGAAAGCATACCAGATGAGCTTAAACACCTTAAGCACATTTCAAGAAGAATGGATATGATGAGAGACAAATCTGATGTGCTTTCAGGCAGAAAGTAAGAGCCCAGTAGACAGAAAATGAAGAGGAGGAGAAGATGCTGGCTTATCTGCCACCTGCAAAATATCAAACGAAACTGGCAGTCTCATAGGTTGATGTAACATTATATGCATTTTCCATCCATCTCCAGAAACACAAGCACTATTAGACATGGTGCAAGATGACTCATAGCACCATAAATCAGATGTTTACCATATTCTGTGTAAATATGGTAAGACGTATGTTGGGGAGACTGTGCAGACAATTGAAGAAAGATGTAAGGAACACAGAAGACATGCCAAACTTAAGCAACTAACAAACTCTGTGGTTGCAGAACACTGCATTCTGCACCTGCAGATGAAGTAGGAAGAAACAGAAGTGCTAAGACAGACCTCATCATTTTGGACTGTATTCTGAAGGAGACTATTGAAGTATGAGTGGCTGATCAACAGAGGCATTAAGGTCACTCTCAACAAAGCTTGTCACCCAGCACACAGTCAAGTAAATAACAGCATTGGCTGAGAGTGACTTTGGGGCCCAATGCAGGCCACAGGGGCACTGAAGTACCAGAGTTCCCATCCAGCATCCGACATGCTATCTCCCCCCTCCAATTACAACACCTGCTGTGGCATGCGACCAGCATTGGAGAAGAGGTTGGGGGGTGATAATAATGTAACAAAAGATGCTCATTCTACAGATATCATGTGAAGAAGATGGAAAATTGAAATATTGTGTTATGAAAATGACTACACCCAGCTAGACACCTAACAACAGTACTAATAGTTAAGTGATGTTCATCACGGTGAAGGGATTCCTATGTAGCACATTCATGATGATGTACCAGCATACTTATATGTGGCTGTTTAGACACACATAGTGCCTCCCAGATGAACCCGCTGAAGGTTTTTGGGTGAGGATATTTATAAGCTTTGGCATATACTAACCCTGTTGACAATGCATTGTAGGTGGTTTACAATACATCTGGAACACACCTAGTGTTTTTGAACATGTACAGGCATTGATGAAGAGACATCTGACTGCACATGTGTGGTGGCCATGTGGAACACTTGTTGTGATGTGTTTGTCATCAAGTGTGTACCTGCAGTTTCTATCTGTGGGAACTTTGTTATGCACTGTTCATATAATACTCTGTCATAACATGTCATATTGGAGAAACAATTGGTTTCCAGACTTACATTTTTCAGGAATATTTGCTTGTTTAATTGTATCCTATTCACACCTTTTGTTTGTACCTGTAATAGTCAAATATATTGTACAACTGGAAAAATGGTCTTAATTTACTGCTATCAGACATACAGGCACACTGTTTATTGCAGCATCACAATAAAAATCACAACCCTTATGTACCAGGCAAATGCACACTCTCTGTACCAATTTTCAAAAGCACTGAGTTCATCTTATGTGAACAACAAGGTTTGAGGCAAACCATTTCAAAATAAATAAAAACAAATCAGGTTACATTATGTAGAATTTAAATGTCACGAAAAAAGACAATCAGTTACATTTCTTCAATTCTATACTGATCAGAGACTGTCCCAGATGGTAATAGTTATAAGCACTGTACAAGGCTCTCTTGTGTGACCTATCTACTGTAAAAGTTCAGCAGCCATATAATCAAAACACTGCTGCTGTATGCATATTGTGCATCCTTCCACTCACAACTGAATCCAAAAAATCAACTATTATTAAGAGCTTCTTAAGAATGTAGTTTTCCTGCTCAGTAATGAACAGAAATATTTACAGAGATAGTACTATTTAAGACATACTTAATTTTAATTGACATTGGTGAATTTGCCTGTGACATAAAGTTAGCCCCTGCCCCAGGGGAAGAGCAGTAAGTAGCATAGCCACTGTGTGAGCGGAGTATGTGAGAGGGAAAATGTTTTATTGTTTGCTTCCAGTACTGATAACTCACACCAATCAGTCACCATAGTATAAATATTGACACAGAAGTAATATTGATTTGTAAACATATATTACAGAGATGGTCATCTTCAAAAGGAAGGAAGGAAGATGGGGTTTAACATCCTGTGGACAATGAGGTCATTAGAGATGGAGCACAAGCTCAGATTGTATCATGGATGGGGAAGGAAATTGGCTGTGCCCTTTGAAAAGAACAATCCTGGCATTTGCGTGAAGTGATTTAGGGAAACATGGGAAACCTAAATCTGGATGGCTGGATGCAGGTTTGAACCATCATCCTCTCAAATACAAGTACAGTGTGCTAACCACTGCACCACCTCCCTCGGTACAGTCATCTTCAAATTCTGTACATATCTGTAGTAAGGAAATATGATTTGACCATGTCTCATATTACATTATGCATTTAAACATAAGTACAATAACTGTTACTAATCAATTAATCATCCATACACACAGAGAACACAACAACACTTCATCAGGCAATTACAGTGTCACAACTTTGGAATCATTAAGGATGGTAGTAATCTGAAACAGAGAACCATCGACACAAAGTATTCTGAATTTGACAATTTTTAACAATCAGTACTTGGCAGGCAATTTATCATGCCCTTACTAAATCTAATCTACTGTGGGCTCATAACATGATAATTTATGCAGCTTACCAATTAATAATAAGATTGGTACACATGCGACCCAAGGTGCCATCCAACATTGTTAATACTGGCTCTTGAGCAACAAAGTTTGACAACTAGTGGGCTAGAGAGTTTGCAGGATGAAAACATGAAACTTATACTCGCTATGAGTTCTCAAGAAGAAGTTATTGAAGTACTAAAAAAATGAGACTGAAATATTAAAGGAACAATTAACTTTACTCAAGTGAGAAAATTGTGACCTAAAATGTAAGAAAACCAATTTTTCTAAGAAAATTAAGGTGATAGATCGTAACCACAAAAGCAAGTGATACATTTCATTATTCATAGAACTAGTGGATTGCAACTACACAAGAAACTCCCATGAAGTTTCAAAATCAGAAAATTAATGTAATTTGACAAGTGGAACATACAGTAAGAAGAAAATGAGTGACACAGAAATAGAGACCATAGTTTAATAATTAACTTCCTCTTACAGCTGACTCAAGGCCAAAAAAGATGGTAGCACTAAATTCTGCAACACATGTTTGCCTATGAATTGGGGACATCAGTGGAACAAACATTTCAACAACAAGTTTAATTGTAATAGACCAGGAACAGTATTTTATAAATAAGTAAATTTTTGAGCAGTAAGTGCTTAGCTAAGGCAGTTTACATTTAAGTAGGTTAGGATCCCCGTCCCCATGAACTATGGACCTTGCCAAGGTTGGGTGGCCTGTGTGCCTCAACAATACACAGAGACATACTGTGGGTGAAACTACAGTGGAGGCTTATCTGTGGAGAAAACAGATTAATCAATAGTTCCTGAAGAAGGGCAGCAGCCTTTTCAGTAGCTGTAGGGGCAGCAGACCTGATGATTGACTGATCTGGCCTTGAAAATTTAGCCAACCAGGTCTCAATGTGCTGATACTGTGAATGGCTGAAAGCAAGGGGAAGCTACAGCTGTTATTTACTTTTCCTGAGGTCATGCAGGTGTACTGCATTGTTTAATGATAATGGTACCTCATGAGTAAAATATTCTGGAGGAAAAATAATCTCCCATTCCAATCTCTGAGTGGGGATTACTCAGGAAGATGTCATCATAAAAACAAAACTGACGTTCTACAGGTTCCATCGCTTAATTGGGTAGGTAGACTATATAATAACAAAAGGAAATGTATAGAATGAAGTTAGATGATTTGGTGGGAATTAGTGAAGTGTGGTGGCAGGAAGAACAAGGCTTCTGCTCAGGTCAGTAGAGGGCTACAGCATAAATTCAAATAGGGGCAATACTGAAGTAGGCATTATTATGAATAATAAAATAGGAATGTAGGTAAGCTATTGTGAACAGTGCAGTGAATGCATTATCACAGCCAAGATAGACATAAAGTGAATACCCACCACAATAGTACAAGTTTATATGCCAATTAATTCTACAGATGATTAAGAGACTGAGGTATGTGTGATTAGAGTAAAGACATTATTCAGATAGTTAAGGAAGATACATAACTGAAATTCAGTAGTAGGAAAGGAAGAGAAGCAAAACATGGCAGGAGAACATGGGCTGGGAAAGGGAAATGAAAGATCAAGCTACCTGGTAGAATTTCATACAGAGCATAATTTAATAACTGCAAACACCTGGCTTAACACTTTGGAGATGAGCAAAACAGCTGCTGCATCATGTGGATTATACTCAAAGAAGATGAGTGATGTAGAACTTATGTTGGCCATTTTTCAGCTTTGTAAACGTATTACAGCATTTATATTACATCAGTAGTCTGTACAATGATGTTCTACAGCACTTTAGTATCACAAAAAGACTCAAATGGAATCTCATTCCACTTGTATTGGCAGCTAACAAACACAGACAACATTGTATCTTACATGCTTTGTGTCATTCGCATTCCCCTTTGCTGCCATGTGCCATGCGTCACGTCACATCCAGTGCAAATGACAACTGCTGTCTACTACACATTTTACATTTATTTTCAAGACAGAAAAAGGCTAACTTAAGATCCAGTTGCCTAGAAGCTGATAAAAAGAAATTTCATTTCATAGACAAGACCATTTGATGTTTGTGAAATGGGAAGATATTAGGAACATATTTCTTTTGATGACAAAACACAAAATGACTACATTCAGTGTCACTGTCAAAATAAGATTAGGATGATAGAGAAGAAGCAACCTGCCTGTCTCTTTGATTACAGCAAAAACAAGGCTGTTGTGACCACAAATACTACAGTTTTGAGAGGAAGCTAATGAAGTGGTGGAAGGATTTTCACATTTTTATGACACTGATTGCAAATTTTGAATCAGATTCAATCAGCCCTCACCAACATAGTCCTGCAAAAGCATGTCCATCAGACCCAAACCTCCATGCAATACCTTCTCTCCAACTGTAAAATTCTCCTTCTGTGCAATCCCAAATTCCTGTATTCCATGTCACACACTGAAACTCTTGTTCTCCAGGAACTAGAATTACATGCACATCACATCAAAAAACTCGTTAACCTGCCTTGGACTACCACTACCCACAACCTCCATAACATCTTCAAAACCTCCCCCCACATCCCCTCATAACTGACAAACCCTGCCTCATTTACCCCACCCTCAAAAACTCCCACCCAGAATCCAGAACCTAAACAGATCTGGAAACAGTCATGAACCTTTCCTCCAAAAGTCTTAGCCCCACAGATGCATAAGTCCTTTCCAAAGATCTTAACTTTTGCACTCCACATTCAGTCATGCTGGCCTTATTGAAGATCTGCTCCTTCCCCCATTTCCTACAGTGAAAACACATTTTCACCACCAACCCTACCACTCAGATTCAACTAAAGACCAGTGTTGAAACCTGCCTGACTTAGTTCACTCTTCCATGCAAATGTGAACCATCCCCATCATTACCCAAAACCCTCAATATGAAATTTAACCTTACACCCACAAAAAGAACCGCAATCACAACCACCTAAAAGCTGATCTAGACCTTGTAATCCCTCTTGTTGGCAATGGCTCCACCACCATGGTTTCAAACTTCAAGGATTACCTGGTGGAAGGGCTCCATCAGTTGTCAGATTCATCCAACTAAAATCCCTGCCACTGTGAGCCCATTCCAGAAATCCAGCAGGATCTCCAATCTCTCCTCAAACTCTTAGGCATGTCCCAGAACCTCTCCCTTCATTTCTACCACTGACTGCACTCCTATCTTCTGTATGTTTTCTAAAGTCCATAAACCAAACCACCCAGGATGCCCCCTTGTGGCTGGTTACTGTGCCCCCACTGAGAGAATCTCTGCTCTCATAGGCAAACACCTCCAGCCTATTACCCATAACCTACCTTCCTATAAAAAAGACATCAAACATTTCTTCCATCAACTCTCCACAGTTCCTTTTCCTTTACCACACAGTGCCTTGCTGATCCCTATTGATGCCATCTCCCTTTACACTAGTGTCCTTACTGACCAAGACCTTAACGACAATGAACACTACCTTCTCAAGCATTCTACCAATTCCAAACCAAAAACCTCACTATGACCAGCTACATGCTCATCTGATACAGCAGTGGGCACCCATTGGCACCATCCTGTTCGTGGCCATTTGAGGAATCCTTTCTAACAACCAGAATCCCAAACCTGTCACCTGGTTCAGATTCACTGATGATATCTTCATGATCTGGATCAAGTGTGAGAACCCCCTATCCACATTCCTATAGAACCTCAACTCCATCTCCTCACATTTGCTTTACCTGGTCCTCCTGAACCCAACAAGCCACCTTCTTTGATGTTGACCTCCACCTCAAAGATGGCTACATCACTACCTCTCTCTGTATCAAACCTACCAACCACTAGCAATACCTCCACTTTAGCAGCTGCCACCCATTCCATACTGAGAAGTCCCTTTCATACACCCTAGCCACCCATGGGTGTTGCACCTGCAGTCAGGAACAGTCCTTCTCAAAATATACCAAGGGTCTCACTGAGGTCTTCACAGATCATCATTGCCCCCTAACCCTGTGCAGAAACAAATCTCTCATACCTTATCTCTCAATTCACTCACCATTTCCCAAGGTCCCACCATCCATCCACAGAGCAAAGTTCTCCTCATGACTCAGTATCACCCAGGATTCAAACTACTGAATCACTATCCACTATCATACTCACCCTTCACATAGTGGCATTCTGCTGCCCACTGAACCTACACAATATCCTCGTCCTTACTTGCAGAGCCCCTGCCCCCAACCCTTGCCTCATGGCTCATATCCTTTCAATAGACCTAGATGCAAGACTTGTCCCATACATCATCCCACCACCACCTACTCCAGTCCAGTTATAAGTATCATTTATCCCATAAATGGCAGGACTACCTCTGAAACAAGTCATGTGACCTATAATCTAAGCTGCAACCACTGAACTGCATTCTACATGGGCTTGACAACCAACAAGCTGTCTGTTCGCATGAATGGCCACCGATAAACTGTGGACAAGTCACAGCTGGACCACCCAGTTGCTGAACATGCTGCCCAACACAACATTCTTCATTTCAATGACTGCCTCACAGCCTGTGCAATATAGATACTTCCTACCAACACCAGCTGTTCTGAATTGTACAAGTGGCAACTCTCCCTACAATATATCCTATGTTCCCATAACCCTTCTAGCCTCAACCTTCATTAGTCACTGTCTTTCACCCACCTGTCTCATTCCCTGCTTTAGAGTTTCTTGGTTCACTTGCCATGTCAAATTCAGATAAAATTCCAAGCTATGGATGACATCCACCATCAACCTTCATCAGGGACTAAAACTGACAGTCATGAATTGGCAAAGTTCCCTCTTTTATACACAGAGAATGGCATCTGCTTAACTGTGTTGTTATGATGGCGTGGATGGAGTTAGCACATTCTACATCCACAGACTTTTCTTGTGCTCCCTATCTAGCATTGGTTCCAGTGACATCGCATCAGCTGATGAACTGTTATTATTCTGTTGATGAATTCATTGAGGACAGCTTCACAATCTGAACACAGGGATTGTAATACATTTATTATTTTATGTACATGTGTAGCTGAAACTTAGAAATGTAAAATATAATGTAAACTTTTGTATTTCTCTTAAAAAAGTGAAAAAAAGTTTCTTTTGTAAACCTTGACATGTCTCCTGTACATCAAATCAAATGATTTGAAAATTATATGTAATGAGATGAATAAACCACATAACATAACATAACATAACTGTGAGAAGTATTTCTCTGCGTTTTATCTTTGTCAAGTGCATGCTTCCATGCATTGCTAAGTGTATAACCAGTGTCTCTGTTGAAGTTGTTTTCATGAAGTCTGATTACAACAGCTTCTCTGATCACAAGTCCCAGTACTTCAAAACATGAACAATTATTCTTGTTTGTTCAAACAAAATGTACTTAAGAATTCTGGCTTCTCATATGAACTTGTGAAGAATTTAGGGCCAAGAGCATCAAGACTACCCATGCTGTACGGTTTGCCTAAAATACACAAAGATGGTGTCCCATTATGACCAATTATTAGTGCTATCAACTCTCCTACATACAGGCTGGCAAAGTATCTGATTAAACGTTTGGTGCCTATAGTCAGATGCAGTAAACATCACATTAAAAATTCATGAATGCATGTTGATATAATAGAGAAGATGAGGATTGGCCTGAATGAAGTCATGGTTATCCTTGATGTGGTCTCTCTGTTTACGAAGGTGTCTGTGGAAGACACACTTTAAAACAGTTGACCTCTCAGTCCTCCTCAGAAATTTTGAAATTATTTCAGCAGACTTTGATGACAACATAATTCTTGTACGGTGTAAATTATTATAAATGAGTGATGGAGCAGCCATAAGTTCATTACCATCACCAGCTGCAGCTAACTTTTTCATGGGAGATGCAAAAGAATATGCATTGAGCAGTGTTTTCTTCCAGTCATCTTGCTTCTTCAGATATGTTGCAATACATTTTAAATCCAGCCACATGACAGTGTGATGGTGCAGCAGTTTGATGACCATTTGAATGGTATATATCCTGAATGAAAATTCATGATGGGAGGTTACCTTTCTTAGATTGTTAATTGAATGGAAATCACACGGATGACTTGGCCATTCTCTGTACAGAAAACAAATGCATACAGATTTGTATCTCAATGGGTGTAACTTTCACCATCCAGCTCAGAAGAGAGCTATGCTGAACACCTTAGTACACAGAGCCAGAACTATTTCGGACATGGACCATCTAGGTTCCGAGATTAAACATCTGAAGACAGTGTTCAGAAGAAATGAGTACTCTTTTCCATGGCATTAGATCACTACCATTGAGAAAACCAAGACATGATGTTGTTCAAACAAGCCAAGAGGGACAGCAAACAGTGCATCTTCCATTCTGTGGTGCAACAACTAGCAAGATAGATAAAATCATAAACAGCAAAGGAATCTGACCAGTCTTCTAGCCACTCAGAAAAATTAAAGAAACGTTGTGATCCATTAAAGATGATCTCTGCCCGAGAGTGCTGGGAATTTATAACATTCCTTGCAACTGTGGCAAGAGTTATGTTTGCCAGTCTATACAGTCAGTTGCTGCGTGTTGAGTCAACTATCATCGTCTCCTTAAATACACTCCTGGAAATTGAAATAAGAACACGTGAATTCATTGTCCCAGGAAGGGGAAACTTTATTGACACATTCCTGGGGTCAGATACATCATATGATCACACTGACAGAACCACAGGCACATAGACA